>NW_009952564.1:2939048-2966412 GCF_000747805.2 Chaetura pelagica | reverse complement strand
TCAGCAGGATCAATATGCCACCAAGATGAAAGGAAGAGTATAAATTGTCCTGAGAGCTGGTCAGAATTTTCTTTACTGTCAGCCAGGGAAATAAAAACAGAGCAGGAGGCATATTAAAACTGTGCTTTTATAAGCTTAATCAGTAGGCTGGAAAATGAGTTTCACAAAGAGATAATGAGCTCTCAAATCATAATTTGCCAAGGTTGCATCAATTGTCGCTAGCATTCAGACTATTTACAAGCATCCAGAACTAGGACACCATTCTGCCCCAGGGCCCACCAAGCAGAGGCACGTGCCAGAATAGGCTCCACCTACGAGAAGAGGAGTTAACAGGTCAGTTGTTGCACGAGCTAAAAAGGTCATGAATTTGGAACCCCTTGATGGTTATTTCATAGTTGTTATCAAAGCTGAGAAGGAAAGCATTGTCACATCCTGTTGAATAAACATTTGTTTCCCAACTTGGACACCTTCACAGAGATAGCAAAGGGCTAATCGTAATAGTAAATCATAAAATTTGTTGTGCTGCCATCACAACGGCTTTATCAACCTCATGGTCAGTGCCCTTCTTACCCTCTACCCCAAGCAACTTTTAGAGGGAATTTCACTGGTACATGGGAGAGCAGACTGAAGGTCTCTCCTCCAGCTCAAAGGAGCACATCTCCTCTAGGGACCACTCCATTAGATAAAAGGATGAAACCTAGTCCCAGACTAGTAACAACAGTTTTTGTCCCCATCAACTCACACTAAACTCTTTACACAGACTCTGAATATCAATTATGGCAAATGACAGAATAATCTAGTTTATCTTATGCTCTATATAGTGCCTACAGCACAGGACTAAGAAACAGGACAAAGTTGAAATCAAGCTGTCAGACAAAAGGGACATTAAACCTGGGACATCTACATCTTAGTCAAGTTGTCAGGTCACTGGACTAACATAGAGGAGCTACTGCTGAGGCAGGTTACTATGAATTCATCCAAAATTTGTTATATCTTACATCACAAGAGTGACATCGCAGAAGTTTAAAAAATGGTCTTTTCATTTGAGTTTACTTTTGATCTCTTCTTTTATGACAGCACACATAAGCTTTATACACATCTACACTCTCGCTATAGTGAATCAAGCTTAGTTCCCGCTCCCTCTTAACATCACCAATCCACAAATGTCCTATGCTGAAAGGACTGACTGGATTTTTTCAGATGGAGAAGTGTTGGAATCTGAGGGAACACTCCTGTCATCTGACACCTCTATGCATGATGGGTTTTTTATTCCTCTATATATCTTATTTAGAGCTCACACCAATACACATAAAATTCAATCTTAACCCCTTCTCACTTGTTCTACACTCCAGTGCTTCCACCGTATTTGGTTTCACCCTGCTCTTGACAGCGAGTTAGACTGACTGAGTACTAATTGTATGATGTTCTGTTATCTCTCTTCTTTACTGTGTAGTAGGTACAATTTTCTCTTGGTAAGAGTTATCCTCATCCTAGGACCTGGTTATATTTCTAGTGAAGGATTTTTTTATTATTATTTTTTTCCAAGGCAAAATCCAATTTAAAATGTTTATCTTTAGGAGTTACCTCCGACTAGGGAGTATTTAAAAAATGGTATAGGTTGGGACAGCTGAACAGGTTTTTGTTCTAATTTAGTGTTACACTTAAAGATTCATTATCACTTAAAAATCCTGAAGACTAAAACATACAGGTGGTACAGTATTATAGACCTTAATTTTTATCTTTTCTTCCATGCAAAACCAGTGCAATGAGCTACAAAGTTCAAGTTCTGAACTTCACACTCATTTTCTGGAGAAAACACAGAGTATGTTTGCAAATCTTTATTAGTGTATGTATTATGGAAAGATACTATAGGCTAAATATCAAGCTTGCATGTTAAATGAAAACATGACAAAAAAATAACTGTGATTAGAGCCACTTCTTTTAAATAATCCATAAAATCAAAGAGTGAGAAATACATATCCTCTTGAAAATCACACCTACACCTATTTCTTCCTTCATTAAGTCCACTGCATTATTCATTCATTCAACTGCATTAATCCAGATAACTACTCAGAAGTTATTTGATTTGAAAGAATGCAGTGTTTAACATAGTGATAATAGATCACAGCGATTTGCAGGCCATTATAAGGTACAGAAGCACAATAAACTAATGTATTATGGACTCATTACATGGTTATAGCAGAGAAAGAAATTTTGTGGTGTAAAAAGGAGATTTATTTACTTTTAAATAAGGAAATACTGTTGTGAGAAACAGTCCTCCCCTTAATGTTTAACCCCAGGCCCCACACCAGCTATGCTACACCACCAAGCATAGTTAGAAGGGTTATTCTGCAAGATGAGACACTATTTAACTCGGGCATATTTCAAGCATGCAGCCCTACCTGTAAGGAGCCAGGCGGCAGCTGCAGGGGACCCCAAGCATTTTGAAAAGCCTACCAAGACCCACAGGTAAATACATAACCTACTAACATGGACGAAACAACGCTCTGTTGCAGCTACACAATTTGCACAAGAGCTGTCACGCTTTTGGGTGCAGAGTATCAGCAGCTGATGAGATGCAGGGCTAGCCACAGACTCTTGCATTTTTTACCAACCACACAAGGATAACAGTTCTTCCCAAAACAGCACTTTTTAGGTAAACTCTTGGATTTGTGAGGTGCTGAGACACTGCAGTGAAGAATAGCATTATACCCCTTATAAAATGTACCTGAGTTAAACTATGAATGTTGTTATAAAGTGCACAAGGAATGCTATATACTCTAGTAACATGTCAGAAGAAGTAAGGTTACACACATTGGTCAAAATAGTCTTGACAAGCTGAAATACTATCCATGACAGGCTATTTCGTCACGTGGAAAGAATACCAAGATTGTTTTTAAACTATTTGGCTGAAATAAATACTGCACAGTAAAATCTTTTTGTTAGAGTTTCCAAGCCATTTTTAGCCTTATTCAAAACTTCAATGTAAACAAAATGAGTGTTGGTAATGCCATGTTCAACAGAAGTTTTGTTTTTTTCTCTGTGTTCTCACATTGTGGCTAGAAAGTCTCCTATGCTTTATCACATCTGAAGGTACCTACTCTTTCTCTTCCCTTTTTTGAGAAGTGAAACAAAATCAGATTAAAAAGGACCACAACATTAATATGCTGGTCACGCAGAATATCTCAAATGAAATATTAAACATATCATTAAATGAGCATCAGGGTTTGGTTGGGTTTTTTTTAGCTTGATAAATCTGAAAGATCTTTCAGAACCTGAAATGCACAAAAAATTTTGAACTTCATTTCCATTTCAAATCAGGATGCTGAAGAAAAAAAATCACTTTCCTAAAATAAAGATTCTTTTTTCCTTTCTGTGAAGCTAAGAAATTAATTTCTTAACCAGCCGGCTCTATTAGATCTCTCTGAAATCAAGCCACTGAAAGATTTAAAAACTTGTAAGCAACAGAAAAGGAATGCACTGAACACTCCATCTCATTTGGAAAACAAAGTTTGAAAATTAGAACAATGAGCACATGAATAACAATGGTTACAAAACAGCCAAGTGGCAAAAACTTCAGCAATGCTATTCCTGAATAAAATACAAATGACACCTTCAGGAATGTCCTTGTAATAAAGAGGTGCTGCATACTTATGACAAACTTAAAAGAAATACTGGAGACACTTAGAAAGCTCATATCCGATTGCAGAGCTACAGAAACTGAAGATCATGTTTTAGAAATGTGTCAGACATACGTAAAAGTTCTCACATAAAACTTCAGCCTTGTGTCATCAATCTATATATACATAAAAATTCCTCGATAGGACCTGGGTCCAACTTTGGAGACAGTTTCATAAGAGAAAGAATCACTCTTTTAATGTCAAAATAGGTATAAGCTTAAGTCAAAATTATTACCAATAATAAAAAAAAGGCAATCCAAAGGAAGGAGGATAATCCAAACAAAGTAGATGAAAACTCTTGTTAAAATAAAGTACAATTCTAATCACTATTATTATAGTCTCTGAACAAATGCATCAGGATGTGATCTTGTGTCTGTTTTAAAACAGTATGTCCACAGACTAGAACTGCACTAGCAGTTTTAGCTAGTGCACAGGAAGATCATAAAGAAAGCCTACTGTTCCTATATTTCATGCAAGAAAACACTTTTTCCTAATAGTCCAAATAATTTTCAGCTTCACTTCCAAGCAAGAGTAATTACTATTGCTTTTTATTATTATATGCAAAAAGCTCCTCTCTCTAGATGAAAGCATTCCACTTGCAATATAAATATATTTGGGAAAACAATTGTGCATTGCAGAGTTTACTGTCTAGTTTAATACCAAACACTATAAGTGGGGATAAAAATAATGTATGGAAGGATTATGTAACTTTACACACAAGTTTAAAAACAAACAAATAACAACTTTGATTCTTTTTTCTTAAGTAAATTGCAAACTTTCCAGTTCTTTCAGCTTTGTATTTCTATTTTTTTTTCAGCTAAAGCTCTAATTAAAGAGCTCTATCTAGTTAAAGATATGTACATAAAATCCATTGTTTATTATATACTCTTTCTATTATAATAAGGCTACACTTGTGCCAGACACTGCACAAACACCAAGATTATAGCATCTGACCCAAAGCCTTTGGAATTATATTTGCAGTCCATGAGAATACAGGAATACAGGCAGGACAGCCAGTAAAAGAATGAGTCCCCACTGGGCAGTGTGAGTTGCTGGGGTCCCTGGCTGTGGTTCTTCAGACCTTTCCCTTGGGGGAGTGGGGGGAAATAGGCCAATTTCATCTCTTCCTCAGCCCTCGTCCCTTACTCCCAGCTCTTCCCTGTTGTGCTGATGCATTTTTTCTGAGAATGGAAATATCTTAAACAATAGGCAGTCCAGCCAAGATTTGTGCAGGACTTAAGGCAAAGGGGAGTTAATAGGGAGAGGAGCAGGGAAGCAGATTTAGAGACATTTGTTAGGATTTCTCCCCTGGCATGAGAGAAAGCAAAAGGATGAATATACTTCTTGAAGATTTAACCAGGACACACCACTGGTTACCGGGAGAAGACAACATTCTCAGTACCTGCATGAGGGAGGAGCTACAACAGCTAAAAGTGTGAAAGACCTCGGTCAAGAGCACAAAGAGAATTCAGTGCAAAAGACAGTAGCAGCAAGTCAGTAAAGAAAGAGACAACACTGTACCTCCAGCCTAGCACTGCCAGCTAAAACCATGCTTTTAGCATCCTTGAAGATACAAGAAGAACATGAACGTACTCGGCCAGCCTGCAGAAAATTATGTAGCTCTCACCTCTGGAACAGGACACTAAGCATAAAGAAAAGAACAGACTCACCTGTTCATACAGTCAGGAAAAGCTTAGGGGTTTCACAGAACGGATCTGTGGCACTTACACACTGCCTGGACATAATCACATTAACTCAGATCAATACACCTGTGTATGTGTATAAATGTTTGGAAGTAGTTACCTCCCAGAATTCACTTATTTCTACTTATGCTCATGTTGTTTCTATACACACAGTAAATTAAAGCCTTTAATCACTGTATTTCAAAAATCTACATTCATTAGTACCACACAAGGACTCTCAGCTGGTAAATTCCTCAACAGCTCATGTTTGGCTTAGAAAAGGTTCCATAATGTTGTTATTCAGGAAAACTATCTATAAACTCTGTACAGTAAGAGAATAAAGCTGACTGCCAACATAAATACCTAGATCTTATTTATAAATCATAACTTTGCAAGGACAGCTGACCATGTGGGCATATTCTTATACAGTAAACATGTTTGTTCCAAGCACATGAAACACCCTGCAATTAATGATGGAGACAGTTTTCAGTAACAGTTTCCTGTGAATTCATTCATCAACTTAAGTTAGCATGGTAAATTTACTAAAACTATTGGAGCTAAAATACACCTATAGGAGTAATAAGTAGGCCACACAATTTTTGTATGCCCTAAAGAAGAAAAGCCTACCAGCAAACACAGCACTTCAGGCCACTTCAGTTTTGTGTGTAAACATCTATGCTAGGGAAAATTTAGGCATATATTCAGTGAGATTTCAGTCTATTGCTATATCTGTATGTCATTCATTCATGATCTTTTATCCATTATATTGAATATGCCTAAATCCCAGTCCTGCATAGATCAGGACAGAAGGATGAGTGTTTGGAAGCAATTATAAGAACCGGGGTGGGGGGGGAAGGGATGTCATATCTACAAGCAGAACTGGTACACAGAAGCTAGCAAGGAAACCCAGTACTCTGATAAAGTGGAGAGCAAGAAAGAAATGGGGTACAGGCAGTTAAACAAAATCATGATTACTTCCTCAAAATTCATATCTCTCAACACTTTCTATGGGTTGTGTGTTTTGCACCCTAAGACTCTCCTTTGGGAGAAAAGACTTTACAAAAAACCTTGAAAGTGTATAAATATGATCTGATAAATGGAAGTCAGAATACACATACTGCCAACAAATACCCATTTTTAATTTATGTGTGAAAGTAAAAATCATGCATTTACCCTTCTCAGTTACAGAAACTCAGAATTCTTCCACATCCATGATGTTACACCTGATCCATATCATCTACCTCTTCTTTGGTAACTACCTTCTACTATAGCCACGCAAAGATATTTCCTTGAATTTCAGTGCTGTTCCTGTCTATGACCAATTTGACTAGAATACATAACTAAAGGTAGACCATCTTCCTTTGTTCTTCATGCACCAACTACCACAAGTTCTCCTACGCTCCTAAGCAAACCAGGTCCCGCTCAGGTCACTACTGCTATGCTCCATATCCACAAACTCTTCAATTTCAAGTCCTCTGCTCACACTTCTGAACGCTTTACCTCTCCAGCCCTCTTCTTTTTAGTGTCAATTTTGTATCATGTCTAGATAGAAACATGAACTTCTGCACTGGGAAAATGCATGAGTAAGACCCCACAGAATACAGAGCACAGAAGCTGAGTCTCACTTAAGTGTGCAGCTGAGACTAACTTCTAATGGGAGACAGCAGCACTAGATATCCTGACTGACATTTTATCTGTGCTCCCATCACAGCAAGCATCTTCCTCCTTCCACAAGTCAACGGAAAACAAATACAAACTATCCCCCAAACTCTAAAGAACATCCAACTCGGAATCAAATTGTTCAGATTTTTTATGGTTCATATGCTTGCCTGGTACACAAAAGCTTATACCAGTTCACTTCCATCAATTTTGTTTCCCTTTTTCTGCAATATACTTCATGTAACTATTTTTTTTTCTCCTCCGTTCAGGAGACATATACAGGAGACTTCACTGAAGTCTGAGACATTGGGTTAATGTGGGCAACATGAATAAAATCAGTTCCTATCATTCCTCCCTGGAAAAAGAAAACCAGAAAGATTTCCAGCAGCTGAAGCGTTTTGCAAGATCAAATCTGTGATTTCATAAGGCTGAGCCGTTCCCAGCCTTCTTCCCTCATCTCTGAAGCAGTCCTGCAGCATGATGACCCAAACCAAACCGCTGGTTCTACCGCTTCTACAGCTGAGATTTCACACTGCCACGTTCTCTTCTTCTGTCACAAAGGAAATCATTGCACATGTATCATGGTTTTCCACACATAGAACTGTTCTAGATACGTTGCAGGTTGGCCTGGCTGATATTCAAATTCAACCCAGTGCACTAAGATTTGTAGCAAGATTTACCACACCACCAGCACATTTCAGGTGTTTAAAGAAGCATTTAGCAACTGGAATCACAGCTTTTTCTGTTTTGCCAGTCTTAAAGACTTTATCTCAAAAGTGTTGCAGGTCTGTCAAAAGGAATGGCAGATGCACCCAAGGTAAAGCAGTGGGAGATATTTCTTGATCTCAAGGCAAAAGCTAGTGCAATGAAGATCAGACTTTAGAAATAAGTACAACTCCAAAAATGCCATGTCTTGTTTGGACCAGCTTTCCTTTGAGAAAGTGAGAGGCTTAAGGAGGAATCCTTCCCTACAGTTTTCATTTCTGCCCCTAGAATCTGAAACTAACTCAGAAATATTCTAAAAGCTTCATTTAAATTTACGGCACAAACCACAGCATCAAATTTTCAACAGTTGAAGAGCTTAATAAAAAACTGATTGCTCTTTACAGTAAGAAACATTATCTACTGAAGCTAGCAGCACCCACTTACTCCAATATTTTTTCAGGCACCAGCTATTCAACGCTTCAGCTCCATGGAAATGGTAAAACTTTGGACACAAAAAGAAAGGCAATACTGAAGGAAATTAGCTTGAGGGTGCTTAGAGATCAAAGAGACAAGAAAAACAAAATCTTATTAAAAAAAAAAAAAATCAGAAAAAAAGAAGCCTTGTACTTTATTACGGAATACCAAAATACCTGAGACTTAGACAACCTAAATATATTATAAACAAACAGCCTGAATTTTGATACACTTTCTTTTATCTAGGAACAGGAACACAAAAATCTTCCTGGTTTTATTCCTATTTAAACTTCATTAACTTCTAGGAACAATTGTGCTTTCAACTAGACAGACTACATGAAAAGGATATGTTTACAAAATACAAGGCAAAGCCTTTCCCAGCCTCAAAATTGATTCTGTAAACCCAAAAGCAGTTGTAGATGCATTCCTAATTTACAATACTATACCATTTGTAAAACTAGGTTTAAAATACTTCAATGTGATAAAAATACAGCAATTTGCATGAGCAACCCCAAAGAAGGGAAGGGAAGGGAAGGGAAGGGA
Organism: Chaetura pelagica; assembly: GCF_000747805.2. Lineage (NCBI taxonomy): Eukaryota > Metazoa > Chordata > Aves > Apodiformes > Apodidae > Chaetura > Chaetura pelagica. Next base: position 2,957,669 of record NW_009952564.1, on the reverse strand, counting down.
AGGGAAGGGAAGGGAAGGGAAGGGAAGGGAAGGGAAGAGATTTAATCCAATTTTGTAAAACAGGATCTTCCAAACACCATTGGAGCTGCACACACAATACTGCATATACCATGAACAGCATCAAAACCAGATCAAATTCTAATAGCTACACTAACTAGAAAGGTACTATTGTTTTAAGTTTAAATTCCTTTAGCATGAATCACCACATTTTCACGCAGCTGAGATATCTTGCAGACCAAATCCTACATACACAGGTTCCTTGCACAATATACTTTATTGAAAAAGAACAACCAAACTATGGTCAATAAAGTGTGCACGTTTCTTAACTTACAATACTATAGTTGCAAATAGCTAATTACCTACGTTGAGTAGTTGCATAGAATTACACAATGTAAATATACATCAAGTAAAAATTTATATTAATACATTTATATTAATAAATTTACACACAACATGGCTTGTCATGTTTGGCAGCCACTGCTTGGACACACTTGCCATTGCACAAGGGTATTGCTTTGCTATTTCAAAAATACCGTTCAAGTAGTGAAACAAGCACAGAAACATTCACCCAAATATTAAACTTCTGCTGAGCAACAGAAGAGATAGTGGTTTGGTAGTCTGACATTCCTCTGAGCCCCACATAACCAGGCTGGAGATTCACTCTTCATCTCTGTCTCTCCACACTTTTCACAGCCTTAATGCTTTTTTAATGTAGTAGTTTGTTGGTGCTGTGAAAAAAACCATGTGTGCACTCAGCTGCGCTGAGCAGAAGCTGCATATCCCATGTGAGAGACAACTTGAACTTCCATTCCCACTTCCTAATTACAAAATACAGCTACGGAATAAAACATGGAACAACTGCCCACACCACACAAAAAAAAATTATAATCCTATATCATCAAAATGTATTCAAGGATACAAAGCTGTAAATGGAGTGAAGTACATTTCCATATGTCAAGATACTTGCAATGCATTCTCAGTAGGAGGTTCCATCATACTTATTTAACAGCCTTTTATTATGATCACTATTGTTATTACTACAGCACCTTTCTCCCAGCCTGGACAAGCAGGACAGGCACTGAGATTGATGAGGCAGCCCTATCCATGCAGGGATATCACATCTGTGCCACATGCCAGCATGCAATGACACTGCCTTTTTGTAACCTAAAATGCCTGCAGCCATAACTACCTGCTGCAAGGTGTGAAAGCTGCTACTATGTTATTTGCACTGGTAAGGCTTTTTCCCTGCTTTCTCCCTTAGGAGTTAAAACAAAAACCCATGATGCTGTCTGCCTGCAAGATAGGCAGCAAAGGGTGTTTATGTAACACCTCATCCAGGTGCTCAGTGTTTCACTATTTATAACCTGCCTTTCCCCTCTAGCAGTCAGAGCAACGAACAACTTCCTTCCTTTCTTTTTTCCTACTCCAAAACACAGAAGACAAAGCCAACTTTTACAAGGCCTTTCCCAAGAGTTTTAAGACCTTGTTTTTTGCCAAAGATGCTTGCAAAACTAGGACAATATTTAATTCACAGAGCTCCGCCATAAGTAGGTTTTCACAGCTATCCCACTCTCCCTGCTGGTCTCACTGCAATTCAGTGCAAGTTGAGAGCAAGCCAAAGCAGATGCTGACAACTTAATGCTTTCATGGGAAGATCCAGAGAGAATCAGAACTGGAAAGGTAACTACTGGTCTCACCCCTCTCAGACAAACACTCAGGCCCTAATTATCAGGGCTGAGGCCCACACCAGTATCTCATTTCCCATCAGCCAACCCTAGGGCAGATGCAGATCCTCAATCCACAGAGGTTTCCTGCAAAACGCTGTTCAAGAAGTAAGCTGGCAAGATGAACCCCTGTGGAAGCTCTCACTTGTAATATGAAGAGTAAACAAATGAGCAATATTGTCTCTCCAAGACTGTAGTAGGGACCCTGCAGGCAACCCCCTTCCATCTCTTCATTCCACTCCTGATTTTCAAGTGAAAAATACATTCAGCACTTGATGAGAATGTGATGGTCAAGCTTCAGACTGGAGCATATTTTTCAGGTCCATTACTTTCAGCAAACATTTGGGGAAAAAACCCAACTAAGCAAACAGAAACAAACAAACATATCCGCCTTCATGACTACCTAAAGGGGCTTACACAAGCAACATTTCAAATACAAATTCAAGTTGTAGCATGACCACTATATACTTATTCCCCACTAGAAGTATCGCTTCATAAAACCCAGTTACAAGGTGAAACATGTACGTCATTAACAATCAACCATTTTGAATTTCTAAGAATCCAGCACACCATTTATCCCATTTATTCCCTAAACCAGTGGTGATTGTACACTATTCTTTGTCTAGCATCTAAATCCTGTACCTATATAGGAAAAGCGTATTTGTATACCTATAGCAACACTACCTCAATGCAGTTCTGCCATTAAAATTCTGTAGGAAGACAAGTCTTCAGATTACAACTTTCTAAAAAGGCTAAAAAAATCCTAGTTCTTCCAAATTTCATTAGGAGGTGACATTACTGGAAGGTTATACTTGTACAGGATGCTAGATTACAGTTTTCCAAGCACTGGGCAGCTGTAGCAGAACATAGAACAGAATGTATGTAGCACTGCTGTTGCAGTGAGCCAGGAATCTGTCAGTATCTTGGCTTTGTTTTCAAATGCTCAGCTACAACAATTAGCTTCACTTAACTTGCCATACCTAGCCCAGCCCAGACCTCACATTTCCCATGGATATCTCCCAATGTGAAGTTCAGGTCTGCCAGGAGAGGGCCATTTAGGCATAAGCTTAAAACCAAAGCAATCCTAAAGTAGGCTGATCGTTCACACCTGCAATGAACTGATGCATTCAGAGCAGCATGAAATCAGTGACCATATCACCACAGGTCTGAATCTGAAGGCCCTGAACTCAGTCAGTTTTTCTCTACTCATTCCAGCTTTGACTCATTCCCAGACTCAGTTACACTCACAGTGTGTATGTGTGGTGAGGAAGGGGAAAGTGTTGCCTCATGTTCAGAGGGAACCTCCTGTGTTTTAGTTAATGACCATCATATCTTGTCCTGTCACTGGCCAGCTCTGAAGCAACTCAGCTCCATCCTCTTTGCACCGTCCCTTCAGGTCTTTGCATACATTGGTTAGACTCCCTTAGCCTGAGGGATGTCGGTTATTTTTTCAGCCAGGCCTCAAACACCATTCCTCCTTTCAGAAACGAAGTGTCCAGGATACAAGCAGGAACAAGCAACTTTGCTTCCAAGTGGAAGGTCGGCCAAGTTACAGGAGGCATAGGACAGAAAAAAGGTTCATAATTTTTCTCTGCCTTGTGATTCCACACAGAAGCTAACCTAAACTGCCCATTCATACTGCAAAACTACCAACCTTAAAGCAACAGAAGACAATATGGAGTCACCAAGATAGAAAGTTAAACAAAATTTAATGCCTATTCTAATTACAATAAGCAGTTTAACTTACTTGGTTCAAAAACACATACTTGGTATTTTTAATCTCAAAAGAAACCAAATATCAAGACACATCATGATCACTGCATTTATTCCAAACAAATACCCTTTATTCTCTCAGCCAGTGGGTAATTGCCAATTTGTTTCATGAACAATACCTGACACAGAAAACAGAATCCAGCTACTAAGTAAAGAGGGCTACAAAAGAATGCAGGTAGTATTAAGCTTAAGGCAGAACTGTTCTGCCAGCAAGCATCAATGTGCTAAGCACAATCCCACCTTCTCTATCTCCTGATCTGAATCTAACTTTTTTTTGCAGTAGATTATCTCCCTCAAGGGCAAATGTATTCCAAACATTTAAGGGCTCTTACAAAAGGCCAGCGCTGATCTCTGTTCTTGAATAATATCCCAAATGGACCCTCATTGGTAACACGATAACAAAATCAGTGTTTCAGCCGAAAGAGAAGAGCCTTTTTGCTCCTCTGTTCTTTCCTTTTTGTGCATTGATATAAAGATCAGAGTCATCTGCATGAATAAGATTTAGAATTCTTCCGAAAACAGTAAGAGATACTAAACACTTTCTGGCCTTCCCAAATTTGTATTCAACTTCACCCTTTGTTAAACCTGTAATCACACTCCCATTGGTATTCAAGGGATTTATGCAAACAAGGTCTCTTCTGTAAAAAAATCATAGCAATTTAATGCAGTTGCAGGCTGTCTGGTTGTGTAGATTACTGGCACCAAAGATGCTGCAATTTAGCGTTCTGATGCATATCAGCTCTCTGTAATACAGATCAGATGGTCTTAGTAGTCTTATGTCAGATATTCCAGCATAAGCTACCGTATCTATATACGACTAAACCAGAAAAATAAGAGAAAACAACATGAGAGGTGACTTGAGGCTACAGTCACAAGGAAATCTAAAAACTAAGCTAAAACTCAGCCCGTTGCTTAACTGTAAATACAGTATGAGCTGAATATCTTCTAAGTTTTCTCTCCATGGAATGTCACACACCTATATAAGGATGAATTTAAATGAAAAGCCTGCCATCTTTACCTCTGTGTGAGTGCTAGCTACTCTTTGTGCATATTACACATGCACCTTATACACCCAACACACAAAGGATTTATACAAGTCCATTACCCATCGTCCAGACACAGGACTTCACTCTTCAGAGATGGCTAAAAAATTCAACACTTCAAGCTCTGATAGCTCTCAGGCTGACCTTCTTATCATGTGCAATATCACAGCTCCTCCATCACTAAGGGCCACACCCTGCCTGCCTTCGGAAAGTTGTGCAGTTGATTTCAGTGGGAAAAATTCAGCCACTTGAATTGAAATGAGTAAGATTTAGCCACAACCTACCCCCTCACATTATTGACTATTTATATATAAACCTGGATGGGTCAGAAATTCTGCCTTTACTTGCACAGGAGATTATGATGTCTATGTTCGCTGCCACTCTCTCCAGAATGAAGAATGAGTCTGTCTTGCGGGCTTAACACCTCTTTTCAGAACCAGGTTGATATTGTGAGGAAAGGGAGAGAGAGAGTTGATTAAAAAGCTGTGATGAAATGCATGCAATAGAGAGGAGTATCTGCAGTTCTCTGTCACCTCCACCCACTTTCTCCCCAGGCAACCAATGGCACTTTACAGGAAAACCATTACATCATCAGGGCAGTCTCTAATTGGTTATGTTCTCGATACAGTTTCTGCCCCAAAATACATGGGTTAGATGAAAACATGCCATTCCAAAAGTATGCTTTAGTTGAGGCAGCATAATACTAAGCACCTTGCAGACATGCAGTAACTACTGCAACTCGAGTGAAAGAAAGGTTAGTTGAGATGTGACTGGACATTATATATATCAATAATTTATATACATACCTTCCAGCCTGAAAATATGCAGAAGACTTCCTTTGACCACATGGACAATTTTTGCATTTACTTTCCAATATGTTATGCCACTGAGTTACAGTAGCAAAAATGCTTGAAATGAAAAAATTAAGGTGTTTATTTGCTAAAAACAAGTGTTAAACAAAGCTCTTGACTATACAAAAGTATTTAAGCTTCACACACATCCATCCATGTAACAAAAAATAATACCAAATTTATTGGGTAATATACACATAGCTAGCTTATACACGGGTATAAGCTAGAACATAGGAAGGTCCACCTCAGCATGAAGAGAAACTTCTTTACTGTGAGGGGGACAAAGCACTGGAACAGGCTGCCCAGAAAGGTTGTGGAGTCTCTTTTAAAACCCGCCTGGATGCATCCCTGTGTGACCTGCCCTAGGTGGTACTGCTTTGGCAGGGAGGTTGGACTAGATGATCTCTAGAGGTCCCTTCCAACCCCTAACATTCTATGATTCTACTTACCCCCAAAACAACTCATTTTCCCAATTCAAACAGCATATAAATGCCAACAGAACTGGCTTTATATTAAATCTATTAATAAAAAATGTTTATTGAGTAACAACTACAAGAAAGCAAGAGTTGCTGATGGATTTTTCACAAGTAGAAAAATAAAATGCTATTTGCAGGATAAATCATTGATTGTGCTTTATTTACTTAGTTCTAGTGCTATAGCTGGTTGCAAATGAAGACACTGAGGCATATACAGCACAGAGCCTTAGTATAAAGGGTTCATTCTGCCAAGTGAATTTGGGCCAAATTCTTAATTTAGTAAGGAAGTATCATTCAAATCTAATGGGACCAGAAATAAAACAGGTTCTATTCTTTGCATCTTTCCAGTCCTTATCTCCTTTCTCCATACACACAACATGCAAAATTCAAGTATTACATCATTCTGCAAAAATGAACCTCATTATGTATAATAAGAGACACATTTGAGAAATCCACAGAAGTGGATAAAAAAGGTGACACTCATCCGTTTTCCAGGTTGGCTTACAGGTCCTAAGAGCAATGATCACATTTGAGTTCTGTAGTCACAGGATGCATATTATGCTGTTCCCCTTACTGGCTGCTCCATGCACTGATGTAATTTAAATAAATCAGCTAATGAAACATATCATGTAATGGCAGGGAACAGCGGCTGTCTGAAGTTCTGGTGGTCTTCATCAAGAGAAGCTATTAGGCCTAACACATTACAGAAATATGTGCTTTAAAGAGATATTAAAAGTTTGGCAGATTTTGCTCTATTTAGGTGCCTTATCTAGGATTATAAAACAAGGAATCACATCTCGCAAGCTTGCATTCCCTTTGCGAGCGTGACAAGGAGATAGGAGCTCGGTCTTACAAGTGGTCTCATCACACTGTATCTCTTACCGCCTTCATAGGAGCCAAAACTCATCTACTTGACCTCAGTTTAGCTGCAGAAGTTTTAGCTGCTTTTTACATCCAGTCTTAATTAGGGAAACAAAAGAAGTTTCTTCAGATGTTTAAGTTGCTTCAGTGGTGAGTAAGATGTTAAAGAGCAGGTAGGTGATGGGCTCTTTAAAGCTGTTCCTCTGAACTCCTTCACTCTACCGGCAATCCTTTCAAGTTCTTCACTGGTCTGCCCCATTATTAACCTCCCTCCACACTGAGAATTAGCTATTTATTCTCAGCCTTTGTTCCTCCTCTCAAAGGGCTCCTCCTCTAACTCTTTACCAAAGAATCCTCAGCGGTCTTTTATGAATGTGTATAACAAAATCCTTTTGAAAGTCAAAATAAATTATTGCCACTGGTTGGAATATAGAGCAGTTCCTATCATGACCACTAACATCACGCTCTGAAAGTATTGATGCTAAAGCAATGCTGCTTACTGCAGTCTTATGACAATGGTATGAGAAGCACACCAAGTGAACTCTACAGAATCAATTCTATCTCTAGAAAGGAGCAAGCTCTTTGTCCTTGTGGTGTTGGAGCACAGGAGCAATATGTAGCTAGCTATTTCTCTGACTTTTAGCTTAATACATCCCAGCAATTTCTCTTTTAACTGAGAATTAGCTCCTGTTTCTTCTGTCTTGGCAATATCTGTCAAAGAGGTATGACAAAGAAAAATAATGTAATTCAAAACCCACCTAATATCATACTTCCCTAAAGTTATGTGGAAATGTAGGAATTTGAAAAAGAGTTTACCAAAACCTCTATAAATTGAAACTAGCAAACTGTGCGCAAACCTGACAAAGTAAAAAAATGCAACACAATCTTTGTTTAAAATCAGCAACCTCCACGTTTTTCACAAAAAAACCCCTGTAAACTGCTGGAAGTGCAATTCCTTTCACAGAATGTGACTGTAAGGAATTAAACAAACTAGAAGCATGAGGCTTGGGTGTTCAGTAAACCAAGAGTGAACTTTATTGGGTATAAAACAAATCTAACGGTTAACTAATTCAGTGCCTAAGGACAAAACCTCATTCCCAGCTTCTGCACGTCACAAAACATCAAAACATTTGGCTGCCTACTATCAAGCAAGAGCAAAATACCATGACTTCTCTCAGGGCAGTATTAAAGGACAGCGTCAGTGCTTCGTTAGAAAACTGGCAAATGTCTTTTCTTGTTTTCCTCAAACTCACCCTGCTGAAGTAGCACACTGGCAAGAGGCTGAATGGAAAAATGGGCACAGGGGAAGGAAGAAACATATGCCATTTGCCTGGAAGTGTCTGATAAAAACTGATCTCTTATTTACTTCAATCATTCTAATTTTATAACAAAGATATGTATAAAACAGCAGAGCTCTTTGCCATCTTTATACTCCATCAGAAAATATTTCACTGTTCATTAAAATGCAGGCACAGAACAACAAGATAATACCTGACCAAAACCTTCCTTTAGCAACAAAACCCCAAAATTAAGTGAAACTGCAGAATGTATTTTGAAGACTCAATATTTGGCCTAAGTTGCAGCAGTAACATCACATCTGAAAGTGGAAACTTCTATCAAATCTTAACATACTTAGCACTACCTCAGAGACTTCAGTTCAGTTCGGGCTACATGGCAAATGATGGGTTTGAATCACCAGGATGTCTTCCTACCAAACACAAAGCTTCTCCAGAGGTCTTCCACCTAGGTACTGACCAAGCATAGTCTGTGAGATTTGATGAGATAGAAGGCCACAGAAGTAGAACTGCACACTCACATCTGAGGGTAATCAGACTTCCTACAGCGTGACACAGCGTTACAGTAAAGCAATGCTGTGGAACATTGCATTCAGGCTTGGTAATCAAATAAAACTGCCATTCAAGATTTACTATACTCCTGTGCATAGTTATCCATTATCTGTAATAAAGCCTAAACTTATTAAATTACTTCATATTTTCAGTATTGTGCTGTTGTTTGTTATATAGCAACACGAAGGAATGCAGAAAGAGTAATTTTCTACTAATACTGAACAAGGAACATTATTAGATTAAGGACAGAACATTACCCTTGAAGCTTTTTCTCAGCTTTGTGCCACTGCAGAACATCTAGTTATATACTTCTCCCTGATGCCTCCTGCTGCAGATTTAAAGAACCAAGGCAAATCACTCCCGTCACTCCACTAACACTGTGGGAGAAGCACAGAGAAGGAAATATGTTAATTTTGGTAACAAACCAGAAAAGAACATTGGTGTCATATTCCTTCCATCTGCAGAGAACAAAAGGCGAGTTGGTTCCCACCACACATCTATAAGATGAGGCAGGCAGAAATGTCCTATGATAAAAGGGCATTTACAAAAAAGAAAGAAAGATATGAAAATTGATACACCCATAATAGCAGTACCTGGGCAATGGACAGGAGGGAAAACATGTTTCAGACAAGGCCCCAGATTTCCCTTTTCAGTGTTTCAGAGACAACGCACAAGCACAGGGGGAGGAGGCACAAAAGTCTGGAATCTCTGATCTTCTTCCTTTTCAATCCTGCATAAGCAGAAAAGACAGGGATAGGAGTTTAGTTATAAGCGTTTGTCCATGGGTTACTCTTCTGGTTGTTCATCAACTTATCACTATTAGCTGCTGCCAAGAGTTTAGTGCAGAAGCACACAGATCATAGTCAGTAGTGCGCAAACACTGCAGAAGCAGCTTTGGAGGGAGTCTTGCCTCCTTTACTTCCTACAGTCATACCAAGAAAGCAACAAGCCACAATACTTCAGTTCTCTGGTCTTTTCAGCTTAAAACATAGGCAAAGGGGAACAGAGTAGGAGTGGGGCAGAAACACTTAACCAGATCCACTTTCCAAGTGGAAGTCAGTAAGGCAATCTCAAGCCCTGCCAAACTCTGCTCTCCTCTGGGAACTCTATCTATAGCTTTATGATGAGCAAACGGCTCTGCATGCAGCTTGCCAGTGATTCCCATTTAACCCCAGCATCTGGCAATGCCACCACGTGAGACCACAGAAATAATCTTTACACTCAGTATTTCAATGTGTTACAAAGCTCATTTTTCAGAAGCTTCCTGGTCAAACAGCATTAGAAGTTACATCACTTGCCAACAGTATTTGGAGTGCTCAGTATCTGTGAAGAACAGATACAAGGTATAATCAAAATGCCACAGAAATAAGGATGACTTTTCTACCTTAACTAAACTTTTTTTGACTTCTGGCCACTTCATTTTATTGAAGAGTGAGGGAATTCTGCAGTTAAAACTTTCTCCAGCCCCAGGGTCCTAATGAGGATTTCTTAAGATTTATTCCAAAATTTTGAAATAAGATTTTGCTTATTGCAAATTATTATTGCTTTTCTCCATGTTCAGGGCAGACAGTGCACAATAAGAAGTCATAAAGACAGCACATCAAGGGCAAAAGCCCAACCAGGAAATGATGTGTTGAAAGGAGTTACACCAAGAGTCTTCTGGAGGAAATGTGGAAATTGTTGGGCTTTTTTAAGATGATGTATCTGCCTAGATCAACAGAAATTTCATGTCAAAGTGACATCACCCTAGACTGATGCTAATCTAGTATTCGCCCCTCTTGCCACTGGAAGAAGGAAGTTAGCCTACCATAATTCTCATTTCCTTTCTCACTGCTTTGGCTGACAGCCACCAGCCTAGCAAGCACAATAGCACCGAGTATTGTTGAAGCCACTGAAAAACTGTTCATTCAAGGCCTAAAAAGGCAAGTTGCACAGCTTATGAAACTCACTGCATTATGGTTAATGGCACTGCTAATTTTCCAGTCAGCAGTGCAGATTCTTGGGCCCTCCAAAAGCATTAACAAAATAAAAGCAAAGGCTAGCTCACATGCTTTCTCTTCATAACTCCACATCTCTTTTTTTTTTTTTTTTTTTTTTTTTTTTTTTTTTGGGAAAATGCTTTCTTTTCAAACCCCCCCATCTTTTTTTTTTTTTTTTTTTTTTTTTTTTTTTTTCTGAGGAAAAGTACAGAAAAAGGCATCAGAGCAAGGGCAGCCAGAGTAAGCTTGATCTCTAGCACAGATACCAACAGACACATTCATGACAGCAAAGGGATAAGGTATCCTTCCCTAATCATCTTCCATGAAGAAGCAAAATGTGAAAACTTTATCTCAAAACACATGATTAAGAGCACCCATTGCACAACTATCCCAGCTACTGGCAGCTTTATCAACAGCATATCTTGAATCAGGCTGCTCAGAGCCTGCAGACCTCTCTACTGGTTCTCCTCACTCCCAGCAGATACAACACTCAGACAGACAGCCAAAACACAGCTACTTGAAAAAATTGCCCACTGCATGAACAGCCTTCAGAGGCTGCAACTGCTTTTATACCCTGCATCCCCTTCCAAGACAACACTGGAGCTGGGCATTGTGAGGGAGAGAAAGGAAATGCTGCCTTCTACTTTTTGTTCTAAGCTCAAAAACTAGGAAGTGGCAAAATGCAGCTGTAACTCAGCTCATCTACTGCTCACCCTGATGTCCCTCTGGCAAGCTGTGCTCTGGGTGCTGGAGAGGACCAGAAAAATAAATAAAGAGAAAAATAAAGGTTTGGATAATATTTGATCCTGAGGTTGCAGCTCCTGTGGGCAGAACAGGAGGCTTTATATGGCTAAAGGATCCAGATCTAGATTTAGCACATACTATAAATACAGCCTACCACATGGGCAACATGTTTATCAACATTGGTACTGACTGCTGTCACCAAATTAGGAGTAAACTGAATTCACACAACAGGGCTCTTATGAGACTGACTGCCTTCAGCCCCTAAAGCAAACTCAACAGTGAGGAAAGTCCACCTTTCCAAGAAACTTTAATTGAATAAACCTACTTCTGATTTTCATGTAAGAAAATAAGAAAGACCTTAAGTTGTTTCAAAAGTCAAAATAAGGGACAAGAGACAGGCATCGTGACATCTGCAGGTTCTGAATTAGTGTCACGAAGAACATAAGATGAAAACTGAAAGAAACACAGTCTCTGACAAATGGACATGAAATGAAACTGCTACAGATTGCTCACTGTAATGTGCAAGAAAAGAGATAGGGCATTCCAAAGCAACAAGCAGAAAAGTGAAGAGAGTTGCTGTATGTGCTATGATTATGCTGCAAACACTAATAAAATATGGGCAACATCTACTCTACTATGTTCTGGACTTTTCTGATTACACCATATGTCGGAAATGTACATCTGCTCTTTACACAGAATGGATAGTACGTACTTTAAAAGCAAATTTGAGGAATCTGCAGTGTAGAAGCTGATTAACATTGAGCTCAGCACATGAAGTTGTTAGTCCAGTGCCACATGTCTGACTCACACTGTCATACTGGTGCAACATTCTTTAGCTCCATTGCTGTAAGCCTGGAAATTGAACATCCATTTAGCGCTAACAGCAACAGCATTCCCAGCAAGAAGCTCCTGGGACAAATGAATACTTTGCACTGAAATATTGGGCTTTTTGAAAAAGCCCTTCTTCCCTATTACCAGCTTATTCATATCTCAGCCTCATTTGTATTTAAAAAGAAAGAAACCTGGATTGTGCAACAATCTTTCAAACAAATTTGTGCCACCATTCCGCAGCGAAATGTAAATGCATGAATCCGTAATGGGCTCCTGATCAATTTGTGACAAACTGACATTCTTATGACAGATTAACAGGGGATACATTTCACAATTTACAGCTCTGAAAGACCCATGCAAATGCATACATAGCAATAAACACTTGGAGTAGAGTTTCCTGCCTAGGAAGCTTTTGTACAAAAAGACTTTTAAAATATTTTCTTGTCACTAATGTGTCTACCTCCTTAATGTATGATTGATCTAAAAGTTGGTGTTTCAGCAGATCACCGTTACACTCAAGTTTTCCTTGCCTACAATAAAAGTAATTTTAACTCAAAAGAGGAATTGCTCCAATCCTGTAAAAATTGCAACCAAGTTTATTACTACTGTTAAATAGGGATGTCAGTGGAAACCCTGCCACAATAGCTGAAACAATGTATACCCATATTTTTTGCATTTTGGGACATAATCCCATGATTACACAGTGTCAGAAAACTACTTGAAAGAGCTATATGAAAACAAGCAATCCTCCTCTCCAAAGAACATTCAATATTTCCACAGAAGCATCATTCTTTTACCAAAATTTCCAAAAACCACTGACTTCTTGAAGCTCAAGGTTTAATAAAGTTGGCCACAATTATGTAACTTCTATTTTTCAGCTCTAGAAATTCCAGACATAAAATGTTCAACTGTTTCTTGTTTTCTAACCATCTATAGTTTTTTCTAACACACCTTTAGACAAATCGGAGCACCCTGTCTTTGCACTCCTCAAGGCTGAATACAACATTTCCTTCTAGGAAGCTCTATGGGTTGGGACAGAATTAAAGAGGCAAAACAGCCTGTTTGTCTTTCTGAGCTCCAACCAAATTCTGATAAGATGACTTGGTTGAAAATCATCTCCCGTATTGTAAAACTTCCTTTAAGTCTGGAGCTAAACATTCAGGTAAGGAAACTAATTTGTAGACAATCATGGAAAACTACCTCTTGTAAATATCATTCACATTTTGTGGAATTCAAACGGTTCACAAGGTATTGCACAAAAGATACCAGTTTACCATTTAAAAAGGCAATAAAACAAGCTTTTCTAGGTAAACATTCTCTCTTGAAAAATCAGATAGAAACACAGAATAGAGTTGAAGGGGCAGGAAGAGCTGCAAAAAAAATAATGATGGCTAGAATCACAGCACTACCATATCAAATTGATTTTACATTGATCTCATTCCATTCCTGTACCATGATAAACCTGAAATAACAACAAATCAGATAAAAACTTGAAGCTAATTTGACTTTCTTTCTAGGTAGGATGTTATGCCTACCCAAAGTCTATTTGAAGATGAACTGGCTAGACAATTAATAGTGGAAAAGGGATAATTTTCTTTATTATCAACAAGCACTTTAAAAAATGCATTTTATACAATGCCCTCAATATTCTGTTGTACGTGTACATATTTCTGAATACCAGTTCTTGTAAAATATTGATATCCACCTAATTTTGGTGTTTTGTTTCTATTTTAAGAGTTGAATTAAAAATTCTTACGCAAATCGCCATCACAGAACATGTGTGTGTGTGTGTAGACTGATAGGCAGATAAGCAGATGTTACCAACTGTAAAAAGTGTAGTTTTATGTATCTCTGAAAACACGGGAATTTTTAAAGTTACAGATTATCCTAAGGGAGAACAAGAGTCAGTCCAATTATTTTTTGTGAGCAAACGGCCTGGTGATTTCAAATATATTTTTTCTCTCTGAGTCCTTCATGAACAAAACCCATTCTTTCCCTATGTATTTGCTGTTTGCAAATCATTCACTGAATAATTTATATGAAGGAAACTCACCCTAAGGGTTTGTCTGCAAGCTTGTTTGCTTTTACTGTTCCCTACCTATAATCCAATGTGTTTGAGCAGGTTCCCAAGTCACACAACATTATTTCTACTCCCTAAGTGAACGAGTGAAACTTTAAGGTGCTATATCCATACACAAGGAGTAACAAATCATGAATCAGGAACAGGCAATTTTGTTTCCAAGTGCAAAGCAATCTTTGCCTAGCTATTTGGGAGCTGACAATAGTCCCTTAGAAAACACACCAAGGTGTGTGACCAAACTCACTAACCACCTAATAGCACGTTACATCAAAAGGCAAATCGTATTTCAGACATATACACAGCAGGAACAATGCTTCATGAGGCTCTCAAAATGGTATTCCTTTAATTTCCATAGATCAGAAGCATCTTTCAGACCACCAGCCTTTCTATGGCAATGGCAAGACTACCCACTTTGCATACATTCATTAATCAGTTATTTGGCATGACCATGACCCCAGTTCTTTTGTGCTATATTATTGCTATACTGTACAAAACACGAAACAGAAGAGTCCATCCAAAGTACGTGCATCACCGTCTCCAAAAGTTCATCACACAAAAGACATTGCATTCAAAACTATGCAATACTCATAAAGTAAGCTAGTTTCTAAGATTTCTACCCAAGCTGAGATGGAAAGTGAGAGCAGAACTGAGTAGAGGCCTGAGGAGGGACACGCAGGGAGCAAGGTGACATGAAGAACAGGCACTGTTCAAAATTGGGATTCAATTAAAATTCAGCTACCTCTTCAGGAAGACTGACCAGGAGACACTGCACACAACAGTTTGCCAGCTACATTTAAAGCAGGATCCTTACTGCGCTGTGAGCACTGTGGCCCTTGAGCCTGGAAAACAGCAAGTACTCAGTTATTCTGATGTGTGCATCAGCAGCAACTCCCACAGCCTGCTGCATTAAGATGACAACATTTAGTGCTTAGCAGGGTTATGCACACTGGGGGGGAGGGAGGGAAAGTACTTGGAAAGTGCCATTTCCGTATCACTGGATCTCACAGCCTTCCTTCTCTTTTGGTCCACATCCAGACCACATCACAAGAGAAAATTACTTTCAGAATATTTGTATAAAAATAATCAACTTTTATTACTTAAATGCTACACAGAGGGCCCAGCAAAACAGCTACCTTACATTTTCAGTAGGTTTCTTTTTTCTCTTTTCCTTTGTGTGCACATATAAATTTTTACACTGGAATCATGTAATATTACCAATATTGACTTCCTTTTCAGTCCACAGAAGATTAACGGTCCCTTTAGGGTTCTATTGACCCTGGCTTTGCTCTAACCAATATTTACCTCTTAGGTCAATGGATCTTGATGCTGAGTACAACACAAGTCAATACTTGCTTATTGCAGTTAGAATAAGAATTACTAAGAATGATTATGAACACTAGACTGGTGCTTCCAACACTATCATAGTTAAAGAGTCTGTCAAGGTATCCATCATGTCTGTCTTTTTTTCTAGTAAAATTTGTCCAAAGTAACAACAAAAAATGCCATTTGAAGACTTA
Organism: Chaetura pelagica; assembly: GCF_000747805.2. Classification (NCBI taxonomy): domain Eukaryota; kingdom Metazoa; phylum Chordata; class Aves; order Apodiformes; family Apodidae; genus Chaetura; species Chaetura pelagica. The sequence continues at coordinate 2,941,943 of NW_009952564.1, read as the reverse complement.
ATCAAGTCTGTTCTTTTAAATGAGCTTTGACAAGCATATTCTAAAATTTAAGACATATGCAAGTACTCAGAAATACATAGATTCAAGTGCATAAGCCCAGACTTTATAATTGTTTCTTTTTTCCCTTTTTTTATTTTTAATTTTTTTAGGTGTGGGGATTTGTTCTGGGATTTTTTAATAGTTACTGCAAGTTTCAGGACTTAACTCAAGTCTTCTTGTATTCAATGTCAAGAACTAGTCCCAGGGTAGGCATTACATTTAGTCCTGTGTTCCTGTTTATTGTTACGATAGACTAAAAAAAGAGCTCCAGAGTTGTTAACAAGCTTCCAAGTAGAGAGCCCAGAATATTAGCAAGGTAACATCTTTACAGTGCTAAGAACAGCAGAAGCCACAAAATCAATCCATATATCCAAACTCAGTCAGAGGTAGGAGGAAACAAAATTGTAGGAGTATATTGTGGAAGGAAAGCATTAGGGAAGTAGTGCAGCCCAATAAACCTTGAGAAGAAAGGTCTGATGAGCATGCAGCTTTGACCAAACTTGTGGTAAATGAGCAGACATCCTCAGTTATGCAAATCTGGGCTGTCCATGATTACTGCTAGCAAGATCTGTCCTCATTGTGCAGAGACTAGATGGGACTTAGAGCAATCTAATCTAGTGTGAGATGCCCCTGCCCATGAAGGGGGATCAGAACTAGATTATATTTAAGGTCCCTTCCAACCCAAACCATTCTATGATACAGCATACAGACAAATTTATACTCTTTTGTGTTTTATTGCACATTATGTGTCACAAAGCCATGTGTAACAGCTAAACTAATGCCAGACATTCTACTTCCATGCACTGGTTGAATGCAAATTCAGATGAGCACTATCAAAATTCTTACGATTTCCCACCTCACTCATCCCATAGTCAGGTTAATCTCCATCGCATTCAGTAACACTTGTCCCTTTACCCACTGTTTCTGATAATGGCTCTCAGTCAATGACTAATACTCTGCTTCCCAGCTGAGTTTTCATGAGCATTATGAACTGTAAGACATTGAAGCTTTGAGCAAAAGTTACCAGCATAGCTTTAAGAGAAACATTTTAAATATCTTCCAACTGCCCACTTCCTAACTATCTTTAAAAAAATAAGAATCTATAGGGGAGGATTAGGTCTACACTCAGTCTCAAGGTCCTCTGACGAGCAAAGGGCATTGTGTGTGATTGAGAGGCCTTTCTCATGAGGTCCAACACCTTCCTGGGATTACAACATTTCTCTAAGGACTGGTGTTTGCCCTTTTCCTGAATAATCTACTGCCCGCTCTTCAGTCTTTTTACTAAAGGGAGAAAGGGGTGTTTCTAAACTGTTTGTTATAGTTAAGCATAAAAATTCAGAATAGATTTTTCTAGTCAGTTAGACATATTCTTGAGGGAAAACATAAGGTAGTATAATTATTAAAGAGCACTCTCAATAATACTCACATCTTTATTATGTCAACCCTTTGTCAAAAAAAAAAAATAAGATTTATAGTAAAAGCCACTTACATTTCTTCTTTGCAGAACCAAGCCATCTGCCTCAAATATACCATCAGCCCCTACTAGATGGATTCACACATATTTTAAAGCCCCGGAGTAACCATTAGAATGGAAATTGGATACTACTTGTCATTTGCAAAGCTTTCTTAACTGGAGAGGCTTCCCATTTGTTCAATTAAATGTTTGTATGTGCAATACACTTTACGAAATTTATCCCAAAACAGCAAGGACTGAAATAATATTGGAGGCAGATGGCACAGCTGTTCCATTTAGAGAGCTATCCTCAGCAATATATGAAGTGATGGACAGGACAGGGAAGTGGGAGTCAACACTTGGTACTATGATGCTCATCATCCATGGATACTAGCAATAAGCAAACCATATCAGCTCCAATCTTCTCTCCCCTTTTCTATGTAGTTGCTTGACTCACTTGGGTTTAACCAATTAGAACATATAGATTTAATTCAAGAAGTTAACCACTGAAGCCATGTAAGGTTTGCCCCAAGAGAATCCATCCCTCTGCCTTAAAAGCTGATGGAGTCTGAAATTGTGTCTATCATGTTGAGACAAGGAGGTACACGTCTGTATGGGCTGATGAGGCAGTGTGCATGCAGAAGAGACACAAATACCATTAGGAATAGGGAACATGTTCAAGCTGCTACTTATTTGCATGCCTCACACAGAACAGAAATCATTGTACTGTGCTCCAGATGCTGCAAACCTCAAGATGCACATCCAGAGCTCATAATTAAAACTGGCAAACATTTTCACTGAGGAGAGGGAGACAAAAAAACTTGGAGCTATCCCAGTCAGTCTGCATTTCTTTTGAGTTTTCTACGGTGCTGACCAGTTCTACCATCTCAGTATCAGAAAGGTCACCTTCTCAAGGGAAAGGCCATACAAACACACTTGCTCACAGATTGAAGACTTGAAAGAACTTGATGAGAGCATACCTCTTTGTGTACAGCACCTATTTCCAGCTTTCATGAAAGAAAATCATAGGCAACACATGAAAACAGATTTAAACCAAAATAGGCTGGCAGGAAAGGCTTTCACCCTATAAAGCACTGCTGTACTGGAAAATGAGGAATGAGGATCACGCTGTCCATCACAAGCCAGGACATAGCTATTAAAAGGTTTTACATAGGCACCTAAGAGAAACCACTTAGGAGCAGAAGGCTGATCTCCTTCCCCATATGCACGGGCAGGCAATGACACTAGCTTTGAGGGACTGCAGTCACCTCTTGTGTAGGTTTAACATAACAACAGTCAAAAATTGTTACAAGACAAAACTCAGATAAGAAAGAATCAGAGACCACAGGACAGGTCTCATTACCTTCTTCATCTTCCTTTCCTTTCCCCAAGCCTACTCTTTC
>NW_009952564.1:2932020-2938822 GCF_000747805.2 Chaetura pelagica | reverse complement strand
GTTTTCCTCTTCCATCCTACAGCCTATTAGACATTTTCGCAGCTGGATTGCTGTTGGAAACTTACTTTATGGCAGCTAAAAACTAAGAGAAAGAAAAGTCTGTTTTGTATGGACTGTCAGTGAGATGAACGAAGTTTTTTCTAGGTGCCATGCAACAATAAACTGCCAGGGGAGAGAACGGTGAAAAGCCAAAAAGTTTACCAGAACATCTGTACATATTTGCCCTGTTTGAATAGGTTCAGCTGGAGACTCTATCATGCCCAATGCCTCAAAAACTATTGGAGGCAAAAAAATACTGCTAGTGTACAAATAAGGAAGGTGGGAGGCCATTCACTTTGTGGCAGAGAAGAGGCACCAGGCTGTATATTCAGTAATGGGTTACTTAAAAAAAATATTCTGACCTTGCTGTTTGAGTATTAAATGCTTGTCTCCTCAGCCACCTCTTTCCTACTGGTTAGATTATAAAAAACATGCCCCAGGGGACAAGTTTCTAATAGTGTCCTAATCTTGCTTTGCAAGCACTTACAACAATTGTAGTAGCAATTTTAAAATAAAAGAAGTAAATTCACAGGGCTCAACCTCTTCTTTATTTGCAGAGAACTTTGGCTGTACTGGAATTATTGCAAACTATATCACCACAGTGAAAGATCATTTGTTTCCACCTCACATTTCATCATAAGTAGTAAGCACATGCTATTGTAAGCAGCACAATACATGAAAATTCAGACAAGCTATGAAAAGGGGCCTACTTTACTATTTTTATACCCTGGCTTCATTTTAGTTACATCTTAAAAGGCATATATCCACATGTTCTATCAAGTAAGTCTAAATACATAAAGCAGCTAATCATAATTAGTTCTTTTCCATATGGGAGTCATCACAAGGGCATTAATGCACAACTCATCTTTAAGGAAACCAGATTCTGCAGAATACCTCCACAAAGTTCCAGCAGAAGGCAATTAAAAAACCTGCCAAACCAGATGGAATTACTGTACCTTCTATAAAGCCTCTGAAGCACCACTCCCTTAAGTGTGGTTCTCCCACTCTTCCCTGCCACCCCTGCAACCTTATTCTCAGGGGGCGAGACATGGAAACTGGTTACACTCACAGAGCACCATGATAATAGCAACTGCCCATGTACAAATGCTTGTCTTGCTCTACCTTGACAAGATGCCTCTCAAGGGCTTCTCAAGCTTCAGATCTTTCAGTATATGTCCACTGTGTGCCACCTTCTGCTCCCATAACATCCTCTTTAGCAAGCTCAGAATATGTGGGATAAATTATATCCAGTCCTGTTCAACATCTTCATCAACAAGCTGGATGATGTGACAGAGTGTCTTCTCAGCAAGTTTGATGATGACACAAAGCTGGGAGGATTGGCGGGTTCACCTGAAGGCTCTGCAGCCATTCAGCGAGATTTGGACAGGCTGGAGAGCTGGGCAAAGAGGAACCTAATGAGATTCAACAAGAGCAAGTGCAGAGTCCTGCACCTGGGAAGGAACAACAAAAGGCACCAGTACGGGCTAGGAGGTGATCTGCTAGAGAGCAGCTCCGTGGAGAAGGACCTTGGAGTCTTGGTAGGCAACAAGTTCTCCATGGGACAACAATGTGCCTTTGTGGCCAAGAAGGCAAATGGTATCTTGGGGTGCATTAAGAGGAGTGTGTCCAGCAGATAGAGGGAGGTTCTCCTCCCCCTCTTCTTGGCCCTGGTGAGACCTCACTTGAAGTACTGTGTTCAGTTCTGGGCTCTGCAGTTCAGGAAGGACAGGGGTTTTCTTGAGAGTCCAACGGAGGCTACGAGGATGATTAAGGGACAGGAACACCTGCCTTATGAGGAAAGGCTGAGAGACCTGGGGCTTTTCAGTCTCAAGATGAGACGACTGAGAGGGGATCTAATCAATGTTTATAAGTACATGAGGGCTGGGCATCAAGAAAGCAGGGACAAATTCTTTTCACTTGTGACCTGTGACAGGACAAGGGGCAATGGATTCAAACTCCAGCACAGGAAATTCCTCCTCAACATGAGGAAGAACTTATTTGCTGTGAGAGTTACAGAGCACTAGAACAGACTCCCCAGAGAGGTTGTGCAGTCTCCTTCTCTAGAGACTTTCAAGACCTGTCTGGATGCCTTTCTGAGTGATCTGCCCTAGTTTTTTGGTCCTGCTTTGGCAAGGGGGTTGGACTCAATGATCTTCAGAGGTCCCTTCCAACCCCTAACATTCTGTGATTCTGTGACTGAAGAAGGAAGAGAATTCTGCTCATGTCTGTGCAACTGTCACCAAGTAATACTCAAGAGTCCTCCCATTCTGAACAGCCTTACAATGTGTCACCGTTTGACTCAGGTCCAACAACAATGCTCTCGATCCCCTCCACCCTCTACCCAGGTAGAGAGAGAGAAAAAGAGAGAGACTTGGCTGGATTGAAAACTAAACTACACAGCTTTAATTAAAACACTAATGAATGATACAAGAAAATATATACCATTATATACAGATATATTCAGGTATGGGCAAAAGCCTCTCACCTCCCCCCACCCCCAGCAACTCCCACAGCACTTCTCTGAACTGGGAAGAGTCCCAAGGAATCCCGGAGCTGCTGCTGGAGAAAGCACAGAGTGATGAGGGTCACGAGAGCTCAAGCCTAAGGGTCAATGGTGATGGATGAACAGAGTCCTCCCTGGGCGCTGGCCATGGACGGAAGAGAAGGGAAGAAGGAAGGAAGTTGTCTTCTGTGATCTCTGACCTTCCTTTGAGCTTACGTAGATATATGGAATGGAATATCTTTGGCCAATTTTGCTGTCTAACTCAGCCTCCTACGGGGGGGTCACAGATCTCCCCATAGTGTCTGATCCGGCAGAGTGAAGGTGCAACCTTGAAGCCTCAGTAGTTAGAAAAACATTCCACTGTCTTATCAGCCTAAAAGAACACACTGTTGCTAGTTAAAAGAAAGCTTACTGAAGGAAAAAAAAAAAAAAACAGTAAAAAGAAAAATTGGCTTCATCCTGGCTCAAACCAGGACACAATGACAAAAGATCAGGGCAAAATCTTGATAGCTACAGTAGATGTTATCCTGACAGACTGGGAACTGAAGGAGATTTAGAGAATACTCTCATCATGAGGCCCTGAAGCAATGCAGGAGATAGGAATCAGTCCACCAAAACACCTGGAAAATGTGCAGTGGAGCACTGACTTTTGCTCATCACCTCTATACTTTGTCTGGAAGTAGATGGAAGAAGCTCTGCAGTTGTTTTTTTCTCTCTCCACCCAAATTATCTTCAACCTACTGCAAGTTACCACAGTGACAAAATGCTTTTCCACTTTTGGGTGTAGGCTGTTGTGGGTTTTTGTTTCTTCTTTTACTGTCAACTACAGGAAAGGTAAAGCTCCTTCACACAAAACTGAAATGAGCTTTTCACCACAGGAACTGTAGACACCAGAAACCCAGAAAGAGCATAGTTTAGTTTTTTTCACTTCCCCTGGGGTTCATGAACCTTGCTGGATCCTAACATGCCCCCTCTTCCCTTCAAGCTACAGAGTGAAAGGTCAGTATCTCAGGAGATAGATGTCCTACTTCTGAAAACGACAAAAAAAATCTCACAGAATAGCCATGCTTTTACAATAAACACCTTTCTGCATGTCTAGGATAGCTAAAGAAAAGGGAAACAGCCAAGATTGCTCTTCAATTCACTAATCTTCTGTTACTAGAAGAGTCACTGGCAGCATATGGACGTGATAATTATGGAGACTAAAAGTATCAAGTTGGTCAAGAGCCAAAGTCTCAAAGCCATATACATATGCTGGCCATAACATCTGAAGTCTGGTTTACACCACAGGAATTGCAGAGGAATGAGGGTGTTCCTCACTTCTACTCAGAGAACACTATGAAATACCTTGCCATCAAACCTCTGGGAAACCCTGATACCTGGTCTTATGCTTTCTCATTACTCTGTTATAAGGCCAGGTTACACTGTTGTTGATCGAGCAGCTAAGAGCGATACACTAGACACAATTTCAGCAAAAAAATTAGAAATTATTTTACCAAAAGTACAAGATAGTTTCTTCTAAGGTCTGATGTTCAGCCCCAAAACCCCCAACCAAACTTCAATAGAGTCCCTACACCAGACCTTAGTGTGCAAATACCACTTCTGCACAGTACTAAATAACTCCTGTTAGAACACCTAGAAGTCACATAGATTTTTATTTAACCAGAAAAATACCCATAAGGAGGATTGGGTCCATTCTGAATTTTAAAACTATAAGGCTGGCAATAGCATTATAAAGGCACATTAGAAAGGGATAAAGTTGCATGCACAATGCACTCTCCCCATTGAGTGAGAAATAAAACTCAAAATAGAACTGTGCAAACTTAGATTTTCTAGCATTTATCCTTGTCTATATCACAAAAAGGTCTTAAATTGGGGACCACTGCAATCTGCCAGAGGTTGAAACAATTTCTAAGTCCTGGACTTCCCATAAATTATTATCTCATTCCTTGAACAATAAAGCTGAATGAATTTTGCATGTTTCCTCAAGCACTTTATTCCAAGAATAACAGTTCAATTTCAAATCATGTTAAGCTGAATCCCCTTTTTATCACCCATACAAAATGGCTGCCAGAAGATTAGACAGGCAATGAGCAAGAGAGAAGAAAAAGACATAATAACACTTAAATTACTCTCTGTAAAGAAATCCAAAATAAATTTTGAAGAATATATAAATCACCTTACAATAAAACACAAATAATAAATTTTCTAAACTAAACTGAACTCCTTGCACGTGTTTTAGGTGTCTGTGGAACATTCCCATAAAGTTAGCAGGACACTAAGCATATATTTAAACCCTTTAATTAAGTGTCACTGAGACAAGGCTGTGCTAAAAATTAGTGACGCGGTGCACCAAACTATTAGAAACCTTGTTCTAACTAGCAGAATCAAAAACTTTATTCTGAACAGCACAGAAATGTAACAGCAAAACTGATGGTGCCTGACTCATGGTGGTTTGCATCTGACCCCCATTCTTCACCTCTTCTCTCACTAATCCTGATTTCAATTATGTACAAATTTGTACTTACTCAAGGCTAGCACTTAATTTATCTACAGAAATTCAAATCATTCCCTGTTAAAATAAAGTTTCTAAAAAGAACAGGTTTGTCATCCCTTAATGAAATCATTATTATTCATATTAAGTATAGTTCAAAATGCATTAATAGCAAAATGCTTCCTTTAATTTCCAGGGAATAAGAGGCAAAACACTGCAGGTAAGTTTGCTGTTTGGAAACAGTTTGCAGACAAATCACAAGGTCTTCCAGCCCTGCAGAACCCAGCTGTCAGAGACATGCAGTACAACCCAAGTATTTTCACTACGACAAAACAACAAACAAAGCAAAACGGCTTAAAACCTTGAGGATGAGCTTCCAGCCCCTGAGAAGATGACAGTACTCAGAAGGGGTTTTACAAGAAAATATTACATCTTCTCATAATATCGAATGGTAAGAGTTAACCATGTCACATTGCATTAGAGATTGTCACTTGCTAAGCTACTCAAGGGATCAGTATTAAGAATTTGGAGCAGAGGTGGTGATAAACAGGACAATTTTATTCTGTTGATGACCAAGTTTTCAAATTCACTTGAGGGATGATTTAAATTTTGTTCCAAAGAGAACAAAGTATATAAAACCTAAAGGCATCGAAAAGGCACTCAAATACTTAGAGTGACAGCTATATAGAAGTCTGGACAGCTAATCAGAAAAGTGGGACTAGCATCCATAAGGAATTTTGGATGACCAAAAGAAGGAAAAACGGAATAGGGCTGGAAGGGACCACCAGATCATCTAGTGCACCTTGTTTCCAAGATTTGGGAAGTGAGAAGTAACTGTGTACATCCTCACCAAAATTAGCAAATCTTCTCTTAATAAACATGCTTGTCCATGTGCTCACACCCTCAGCCTTAAGAAAATTGCTCGAGTGCTTTGCTCTTCTCAGGCACAAAACCAGTTTTCCCACACACGACCTGCACACCCTCTGCTGCAACTTAAGCTGCTGCTTCATGCCCAGCCACCACAAACACAGTAGACTGTTCCCTTTTTCTCAAGACGCCTCTCAGGAACCCATCTCGGCTTTCTCTTCCCCTGAACCACCCTGGCTCACTCTGTCCATCTGCTTTAACACCAAAGAGTAGGCAAGGGCACCACTAGCCCCGGAGTGGCTGCAGTGGGGGCAGAGCAAGGCCACGTCTGGAGAGAAGGCACTGCAATATGGCCATGCACCATTGCCACTGGCCAGCTTTGTCTCAGGACACCAAGCACCACGGGTCCCTCTGCACCCAGGGGCAACAGCCTTCACTAGCTCTCCGGGGGACACGCCGTCTGCCTGGCAGGGCTGCTGCGTCAGCCCTTTCCATCAAACTGCTTTGCTTGGAGAAGACCATCAAGAGAACGAAACGCAACTGTTCATTTAGCACTACCGAATTCACCACTAACACATATCCCTAAGCACCACATCCACACACCTTTTAAAACCTCCCAGGGATGGTGGTGACCCCACCACTTCCCTGGGCAGGTTGTTCCGGCGCCTGACAACCCCTTTCCACGAAGAACCTCTTCCTAACTTCCCACATCTAACCCTTCCCGGGCACAACTTGAGGCCGTTTCCTCTCGTCCTATCCCTTCTCACTTCGGGAGAAGAGCCCGACCCACACCGCCACAGAGCCTCCCTCTCACGTAGGCGCAGAGTGCGATACACCCTCCCCCTCACGCTCCCTTTCCCGGCTGCAAAGGGCCCCCAAGGCAGCCGCGCCCGCCGACC
>NW_009952564.1:2915984-2926056 GCF_000747805.2 Chaetura pelagica | reverse complement strand
CCCCAGCACCCCCAGCTGCTCTCAGCAGGGCGGTGAGGGGCAGGGAAGGGCAGCGCTGGTGGGTCATACAGCACGTACAGAGTAGCTCGCAGGAGCGTTCGCAGGCTCAGCAGCTAAGGAGTGGAACATCTCCCTGATGAGGAAAGGCTGAGGGAGCTGGGTGTCTTGAGCTTGGAGAAAAGGAGACCAAGGGGTGACCTCATCAATGTTTGCAAATATGTTAAGGGCGAGTGTCAGGAGGACAGAGCCAGGCTTTTTTCAATGATGTCCAGTGATAGGACAAGGGGTAACACGTGCAAGCTGGAGCATAGGAGGTTCCATGTGAATCTCAGGAAGAACTTCTTTACTGTGTGAGTGACAGAGCCCTGGAACAGGCTGCCCAGAGAGGTTGTGGAGTCTCCTTCACTGGAGACATTCAAAACCCACCTGGACACGTTCCTGTGTGATGTGCTCTGGGTGATCCTGCTCTGGCAAGGGGGTTGGACTAGATGATCTTTCAAGGTCCCTTCCAACCCCTAAGATTCTGTGATTCTGTGTAAGGAAATGCCACGAGCAACACCAGGCAGCCCTGTGGGAAGCTCTGGGAGGCAGGAATGGATTCAGTCGTGTGAAGCTGTACTTGGAAATGGAAAAAAAAACAACAACACAACTCACAAGATCTGAAAGTGAGGAAAGATGGAGTCATTGCTCAAATAAAAAATTATGGAGGCAGCCCACAGAAAAGAGAAGGATCATAGGTTTCTGGTGTCACTCTTGACAGGTGTTTAGTCTGTTCTTGAAGACTTCCAATCACAGAGTGCAGTCTTTCAGAGAGCACATAAGAGTCCCTCTTCCCAACCTTCTTAATCACTGCAGATTTCTCATTCCTTACCTTGCTCTGCTGCAGCAATTCTGTTCCATCAGGTCTCAACAACCACAACGACAAGGAACAGATCATTTTCCTCCTCTACAACAGCCTCTTGCAGATTTAAAGACATGCCTCAACTGCACAGAGGAATGCTGTTTCTGAGCCACACACCATCAGTTCACCCTGTCACAGGTTGTGTTTCCTTATACCTGAGCCTTCCTTGGTGCTCTTGCCTGGGCTGTCCTCAGGAGATCACATCTTTCCTGGAGACAACAATGCAGATCAGCTCAGAGCACTCCAGCAGTGCCAGGACAGAGTGATGCTGAGCAGACATGCTATTTCAGGTGTCTGGTGGACTCTAATCTCTTCTGCTCTACAGTCTAGTAACATATTTGCCTCTTTTTCTAATGGCTTGGCACTACCAACTTGTATGCTGCTTGTGATACATTGCCATCCTCCTACATCCTCTTTTGTAGAAAAGACTAGTTATTGCCATCCCTGAGTTATACTCACCGAGTTACTCCCCATATCTTGCTTCTATGTAATTCTTGTTCCTGCTCAACTACCTCACCGTTCTGGTGAGTTGTATTTTTGCTTTTTTTCTTCTGTCCTGTGATATTTCTATTATATAAATGCTTTTCCTGATTTCTCAAACTGTTTTTAATTTCCAAGCTACTTCCAGTTCATTTGACCTTAGGACATTTAATATCCAGCAGCAGTAGATTTAACAACTATCTTCTCTATCTTCTTAGCAGTACAGACTCCAGAACACACCCTCCAGAAGTCCTCCCATTTTGGTGGCAAACCACTGGCAAATAGTCTAAATTCCATTTCCATCTGTCTCTGCATCTGTTGTACTGCTGTCTTCATCTAAGACATGCTTCTCTGGCTCAGAGAGTTAATTCGGTTTTGACTCAGACGTCTCACACAATCTATTGAGGTCCTTCTCCACTCTCTGTAACATTTCTAGAATGGTCCTGTACATAGATGCTGTTCAGGAAGAGCGATAAAAGGGAGTTATCCTGAAGTCTTGGAAATGTTAAACTCTCAGGGAAGTCCCATTGTCTTAAAAATATTCATGGCAATAAAGACGGGGGTTTTTTTTCAGGAACGCTTCCAAAATAATCTCTCAAAGTTTGGTCATTTAAAACTCAATGCTTCATTCAATATATGGCAAGGCATTCACTCCCCTCTCCACAGCTGATGGCCACTAGCAGGTGCAAAAGGCTGAGCTCAAAGAATTAAAATATTCATACTTTTGTGATGAGGTAACAGTTTCAGTGCAATTCCCTTTGCATACCCTAGCATGGCCCAGTGCTTGGGACAATCCCTGGATGCGAAACACAACCAAGCCTCCTCTGCAGAAGGATCCTCATGACTGGATCATCTTCCAAGAGAAATGCCCAGCTGCCAGCTTATGTACCTCTGTGGGACCTGCCTTCTGTGTTTTCTGCTGACCTGTTGTTCCCTTAAGTACAAAGTTTTTGAATCCTTTATTGGAAGTAAGACTAAAATCCAGGTATTCCTTGTATTAATAAGTGCTGTCACCACTGAAGACAGTTATCCTTTCAAATTTGTGAGTATTTTAAGCAAAACTATAAAGTCCAACTATATGAGACTGCAGGTGACATTTTGCAATAACCTTGGATAAAAAGGTACTCTTCTGAGACAGGGTCCATATTTCCAATCTTTATCCACATCAAACCTAGATGTTTAAACTCTATTTCTTTTATCACAGGTGAAGTTTTGGGTTGTGCTCTACGCCTTTTACTCCTGCATCCCTGTTCTGTGACAGCCTTAAGTATGAAACCAACCTAGGTCAGGAAATCAATACCACAGCAGCACTTCTGAGACTCACAATTTTTCATTTGGCTAAGAGTATTTTACTATTTTGACTTGACAGTACTGCAAAATACTAGGAGCCAGATGAAGCTTTTTGATATTTAAAGCAAATAAATGGGGAGAAACAAACCCCACCATCTCTAGAGGTCAGCAGGCAGGTTTGGTGTGTATAAAGCAAAGCACTCATCCTTGCTGACCCTCATGCTAAAAGTAAGCTCAATTCTCAGCTCGTTTTCAAGCCAGCAAGTGCTACAGCCATGACTTACAGATACTCAGCTACACACAGGTTAGTTGATCTATGTATTACTGCTCCATATGCCCAGTAAACCACACTGCCTTTTGTTTAATTTTTATGGTGATTGTGAGAAACCACTAGTGGAAACATGATTGCAGACATAAAATTGTTATATTGGCATGATTTCTGAAAATAGTGCAAGTACACTGTTTAATTGCACATCTTCCAGAGGTTATGTACTACCACCTGCAGGTGTATTAAAAATACATAATAAAAATGCTGCTGAAGAGGAGTTGTTTTGCATGGGTGATAGCCTTTTCTCATAGCAGTCTTATTTTGATTGATAACAGAACACCATATCCATTGCTGTGGGGGTTTTTACTAACAGTAAAATATACCAAGAAATAAAATCAGCAGTTATTATATGCAGTAAATGGCCTCTTCGGCCTGCTATAATGATTACATTCACCCACGATAATAAATATTCATAACAGACACCCAGAGCTAAATCCTAGCACATAAGCTAACCGTGCAAAACAGGCTCATAACTAGCTTCAGCAGCTGGCTGAAGATTTTCCCAAAATAAACTAACTACTCCAGAAGTGATGGAAATACAGCAGTGATGTCTGCCTCCTACCTTATAACACATGTGGGAGGACAGGACAAGGTACATGGAGAGCCCTACAGCTCTTGCAATTCATACTTCAGACCCAGCAGGAAGGGCACTCACTACTCAGCAGTCAAAGGACCACTCATGTCATTACCTTCAAATCCTCTCCTGTCTGAGAGTTTCTGAACTTTTGTCTCAAGAGAGAAAGTGCTAACTATGAGGTTAGAGCTGCTCTGGGAGTAAGTTCCTCCCAGTCTTTATCACTGAACCCATTTTGCTTTGCAGAAAATGTCCCCCAGAGCTCAGGCTGAGATCAACAGCATTCATCGTAATGGTAGTTAAGAACCCCCTCGTGGGACACAACACCCTAATTTGAGTTCCTTCACCAGTACTTACACAGCAAGGCAATAACAGGACATAGTCTTATAATACATTATTAGTATGTACTCTCTTTGAGGCACTGTTTTGATCCCCTTGACAGTCTATTTTCTTCCAAAGCTTTGGGGTTTTTTTGCAGGGAGTGAATGCGAAGCGTTGAACTCCAACTTGAGACCTTCGCACACCGTTTGAATATCTGAGTTCATGCCCTCACTGGTCAACCTCGCAGAGGAATTCACTGGAAAACGCCCGAAGTTTTCTAGCCGAGGCAGAGCGGGGAATTCTGCTGCGCGGGCTGAACTCGGCTCTGCTATCGGTGCTGTTTTGCTGCCATCTGCAGGGCCGGGCTCGGCTGCCTCTCTCCGCCTGTGCTCCTCGTAGCACCCAGCAGAGCCAGCTCAGGGTACAGGCCAGATTTGACCTCACCCAGAAACCGAAATATGCTGAAGTCCCACCATGTGCTCCCGGACCCGCCTTGGTAGCAGGGGTTCTTCTGACCTGGCACAAAAGGAATTTTGTTTATTAAAAACACCCGCACACAACACGAGTCTGAGTCCTTGCAATGGTGTTCAGTTTCACATTGCACTAGGTCAGGAAGCAAAGACTTTCTCTGAGTGCCTCATCCCACAGCTACCACAAAAGCAAGTTGTGGGGCAAAGAACAGTTGCCATCTTGGGCTGCACAGAACCAACCTGCTGAGCCGATTGCCTCAGAAAAATTAAAGGAAGACAGTGCTACCTAGGAAAGGTAATTTTATTTACATTAGTATTTTCACTTCCACAATCTACAGTGAGGTTGGAATAAGATAATAACAAAATGTAATGCTTTGCTGCACAGGCAGATCACCCTTGCGGACAAGGAAGCATTACTCACAACCAGGTCTCCACACTTCATGCAGATGTACTACATTTTAAGGCGTTCATTTTGTTTCTTTGCCTTTCCCTGAAGCTAATACAGAAATCAGAATACTAGATGAGAACAAAAACAATCTGAGCTAGCGGAGAAGGAACATGTGACAAATCTTTGTTCAGTTAAAGGACTTCAAAGATACTAGTTTCTTGCTATAAAATAAATTGAATATCGAGTTTGTGCCTATGAGGAAGAGCAGATATGCCAGAAAACACTGCCTATACAAGGGTCTACTTCCATATCCTGGATACTATTTCCCTACCTTTTCCCTTACCCAGATCCTTTTTCTAGCCCCAGACTCATAGGTGTTACCATGCACATCCACCAAAGCTGACTCAGTCCTGCCTCTCCTGAGCATCCACCTGCACACAAATGGTGAGAGCAAATTTCTACTCACCAGGAAAAGCAGTTGCCTTGAGCCGTCCATCTAGAAGCCCAGATACAGAGGTATTTTTCCCCATTTGCCAGTTGCCACCACTTTTCAGTCTCCCATTTGAATACTCTTTTTGTTCCAAAAGCTGTTGCTTTTTCCACATGTGAAGGCAAGCTGCTTCTTCCCAGGCAATATCCTAAGCTCTCTAGGAATCATCTCAGGAATGTTTTTTGTGGTTAAATTACAGTTTAGTAATTTCACCCAAGCCAGCTTTTGCCAGCCATAGCTTTTCAGGGATATCTGAGATATCACCATTTCCCAGTCTCATTACAAACAAAAGTAATGGTTTGCAGATGTTAACATTAAAATAGTTTCTACTGTACTGCGCAGGCAAACCCCAAAGAAGGTATCTTCTTTGGCACTTATCCCAGCACAACTTTAAAACTAAGGATGAAGGTACTTCAGTCTGAAGAGAAAGCATCTGTTGAAGTCTTTCCTGTACCCTTAAACAGCAAGGAAGAACAAAACTGCAAGAGTTATGCTTTTTCATCTTCTTTAGCATCTCAGAGCATTCTCACATCACCTTTCTCCAAGGGTTACTAACCTCACCACAAGGACCATCCATGTCCATATTAGAAAAGGACAAAACAACTTATTTTAAAAATTCAAGCATTTGTTTTAGGAAGAAATTAAGTCAATTCACCTGGGGAAAAGCCTTGGGAGACAGATACTCCAGAAGCAATTTAGAAAAAGTGTCTTGGATTGTGCTTTATACACTTCCAAAAACCCCAGGGTGACCTAACTGATCCTTGCAATGCTCTTGCAGGCGCACGTTGTTGAGCAGGATCACATGAGAGAAACCACTGTAAGCAGAAAACCAGGAGCTTCATTTATGCCCCAGGCTAAGTTGCCATGGCAGACACTAGGCAGGGACAGAAGGGCATTTTAACTCTGTTTTATTTCCCAGGTCTCTCTATCTTTCCAGGGAAGGAAGGCTCTCCTTAGCTGCTGAGATGACACAGGGCTCTGGTTGGAGAAAGTAAGAGCAGGAGTTATAGCAGGCCTTCTTCCCAATTACCTCAGACTTTCTAGGCCAGCTGCAGGCGTGACTCAGATGCTCACAAAGTAGCTGCTTAGTGGCAGCATATTAATATATAAGCACTGCCAGTTTCTGCTTTCCTCAATATGCCTGGCTGTCATTTGTGGTATTCAGTGCCACAAACAGTTGAGTCACCACTGAAGCAGGGCCAGATACCTCGGAGTGAAATAACCTCTGAGTCAGGGGCACGATGGATGGCCACGGAAGACACAATCTACGCCAACACCATGTTAAAGTTTATTCATTGTAGTGAGTCAGCACCACAGAGCAGAAGTACAGAATTACAGAAGTTTCTCATTGCAAAGAACGTTTTGTACTTAGTGAGCACTATTAATAACTTTCTTTAATTACATCAAGGTATATAAGCACCTCAGAGTTGTGAGCAAGCACATCTATGGAACAATGTTGTGGAAGATGAGAAGTGATATTACACATGCACACACCTCTCCCAGAAACTAAAAGCATAACAAAAAATGCTGCTTGCTCCCCCTGACCTACTAGATGCTTATACTGCTTGGGATTAAAATGAAAGCAGAGAAATGGATAAGCTGAATGTTAGCACTGTTACTGTTTGTCACTTAAGTCTGTGCTTCAGACAATAGACACTTGTCAGGGTACACAGGCTCCATTGGAATAGGGCTTGCTTTCATACCTAATATGCTCAAGATGAGCAGTTTGGCTTCTGCAGTTTTCTTATGGAAGACATTAGATCCTGCTTATAAACCGAGTAAGGTAGGCTGGAGATTTTGAAACTCTGTCCTCTGACACCCAGCCTGGGCACCCACTGCTAAGAAACTGTAACTCAGTTTATAGGAGAACATTTCAGATACATAGGGGGCCTGAAGACCCTACAACAGAGCTTTTCAAATCAAAGAAGTAAACATTACTAGATTAAAGCTACTGTGATCTAATATTTACTTTCTCCTCATTTGAAAGATGTAATATATTAGAGATTTTCGTTTACTGAAAGCTTCTACTGTGTATTTAATGGAAGTACCAACACTTTGGCACTGACATCCAATTGTGGCACCATGCACATGCCTTATAGTGGCAGCTCTTTCAGTGCCATATACAGATTGCCCACAATGCTGCTTGATCTCTACTGAGCAGGTGCACGATAGCAAACAACCTAGTTATCCCAGCTCTCTTGTGATCATTTTCTTTCACGGATTTGCAGGTCTTCGTTAATGAGGAATATCAAGGACTCCAGCAGATGAGCAGCAGCACAGCAAGCCCTGACTCGGTATCTGATATTAACAGGCCACTAGAGGCCACACTAAGCTCACTTGGTACCTTTGCATCAACTGAGAGACAGGAGCCTTCCGATTAGAGGCAGGACATACTAACTAGTACAAGATACAAAGCAGAAGCAGCTCTGGAAGTTACAAGGTATCTTACACTGACGCTCACCTGGGTCAGGTGGCTGAGAGACCATCTGAGAAAATATTAAAATCTTTGCTTGCCCTCACTGCTGTCATCCCACCTCAGGTCCTAGCCTACCCTGCCACCTTGATGTCACCTCACTTCCCCCGGCTCAGCAAGCCCCACAGGTATCGTGTCCACCACCCAGCCCCCTACTGCCCATAGCAGGGGTTCTAGGAGAGCCCTGACCCGAATCCTGTATGTAAGACACTTTCCTTCCAGATATGAGTCCTTCTCCAATAAAGCAGAAGGGAACAGATACTAAACATTTGCTTCAGACATCAAAACACACTTAACAGGACCAAGAGTATTGCTTTTCTCCCACTTTTTGGAGGGTATGGTCAAATCCAGTGTATTGCTTGTATATTAGAGGGATGTTGGCACTGAACTACAATCAATCCCATACAACCTCCTATAAAGTAAAAGAGTATCTTGTCAGATGCAGAGAAAATACTTATATTTGACTGACCCTGTAGCCCCACTGCACCAGCCACAGCCACAGCAGTGTCAGGGCAAAGCTGGGACTCTGCAGCATTGGAGCTGCTGGGCTGGTACAAGAGCAGAGCCCATCTGCTAACCCAAAAGGACAGTGGGCAAGGGGCAAAATCCTGAGTGCCCAGCACTGACAAGTTATGGAAGTAGCTTTTAGTAGCATGAAGATCCACAGTTTGAACAAAGTGACAGAAATGTAGCTTGGCCAGAGTATAATAGGAATGTATCATACAATATTTGTCCTGTCCTTATACTCCTCCCCAGTCATGCACTATCCATCACAGTTGCAAGAGTAGCTGGATCTTTTACCAAACTCTAGATGTCTGCCTCTAGCTATTTTGAACAGGCTCCAGAGAAAAAAAAACATTAAGGGGACAAAGTCCATACCTCCAGGAAGACAGTCATCTCTATATCTGGCTCAGGGAGCAAACACAAACCACATAAAGAACCATCAGTCCCGGTCTTCTTGTACAAAATATAAATTTCTTTAGATCTCCTGTATCTTTTTCACAGCCACAGAAAACCAAAACAGAGCCTGGATTTAGATAAAAGAATGAAGGGGGGAAAAATAATTTTAAAAACCCACAAAAAACCAACAACAACAACCACCCCAACACAGTCAACTACATGACAAACAATGAAAAAATGAAGCTGGCTTCTTTGCGTGACAAATAATCCTCATAAGGAAGGGTGAGTACTGAGGTTAATGTAAGACAACACATGGAAATAGCATTTAGCATCAGCCATTGCAGCATGCAACAAGCAATGACACTATTTAATTAGGAAGGTGCTTATTAATCTAAGTTGAAATTTATTATTAGACAATAGGTAAATGGACTCTGTGGTGGCAACATCTTGCACAGTTGCATTTTGGCTCCACCATCTAATAGAAACTGCTGAACATACATTGTAAAGTTAATTAAGCACCAAGTACACAGTTTCTCATTCTGTTATTTTCTGTAACATTTCAATTAAAGACCATCTTGGGCATTTTAAAGCCTCTATGTGGAGAAGGCTGTGCTTTGGTTTGATTAATAATATAATTTGTGTTCATGGAGTATCTTCCAGCAGTCAACCCTTATGTTCATTTTAAAAATACTGAAAAGTATTCCCCAGTACTGAATTAAATCTAGTAGCATGTTTTTATTACCAGGGTAAGATACACTACATTGAAGCTATCACTATAGATTATGGGTAGTTTTCTCATTAAAAACGTTGGAAGAGTTGAATTGATTAATCTATAAATTACAGAGATCTCGAGCACACCAAGGAAAATGTTAGAGATGCAAAATCTCCAGAATTCTTTTAGGGAGGCTGAAAGAGTTCCATGTCTTATGCCTTCATTTAATGCAATTACCAGCTTCATCTCAGAATTTTAAAAAGCTCATGACAGCCTTGATATACCTCACAATAAATATTTGGCATAAGGGAAGAACATCAGCAAACTCAAATTCATTTTTACAAGCCACACTGCAGCCGAGCAATTGTGATGGGCACACAACAAAGCTCATGGCATCATTCTCCAAAAAGCACCTGCCATGAAGACAGCCTTTCATCTAGTGTGGCAAGGACATAACAGGAAAAAAAAATTTAAAAAATATTATCAGTGGGAATGAGATAGAAATGCAGCTAGTGGTTGGGGAAAAAGCAGAAAGGATTTGTTAAGCAGACAGAATACTGTGTGCCTCTAGCAATAAACCAGTTGTGGGGTTTTTTTCAATACTAAACTCCCCCTCCAATTACTTTCCAACAGCACTAAGTCACTCGGTAGCCAGGATCCATAAGACACCTGTTACCCTTTGTGGTATTTCCTGTTTTCATATATTCTCTAACCTTATCACTTCAGCATTATTCCCACACTCTTT
>NW_009952564.1:2899466-2915632 GCF_000747805.2 Chaetura pelagica | reverse complement strand
CTTTCCCTCAGGTGGGTACATATTTAACATTTTTCAGAGCAGTCCTGCAAGCTTTTCCTTCAGTCTCTGATCCCGCAGGCCAGATCCATCTGGTGATGCCAGAGTTGTGCCTGTGGCAAGGCAGCCAGAAGTACTGCCAGAAAGCACCCAGCTCAAGCCTCAATACCTCCTTGCTCTTCTGCTCTGGATCCATACAATGAATGGACAAACACTATGGCTCTGCCGGTCTCTGCCTTCCATGTGATATGTAAAACCTAAATCCTGTCTAAATGCCTGCTTAAGATCATGCAGTTCCCTCAATGCTCCTTTCCTTCCTCACATTCAGGAGCTGAGGTAGCATCCCACAGTATTGTCTCCTTCCCAGAAGATGTCATTCTGCCAGCACAGTGCCACCTGACTCAAGTGCGATCTTGCTATCCTCCTTCTTGTTGATCCTCATATGTATTGGGTCAGAACTGTTCTAACTAAACATGACATTCCTCTCTGCCTATCCTAGAACTGAAGTGTAGCTCGTATGTCCAGGAAAGTATGGATTTTCTACTTCAATTTAATAGCTGTAAAGGTATCTTGAAAGAGCACTTTGAACTTGATGTTCTAACGCTTTAGCCATTCTTTCCCAAAAAGTAAAACCCAGTAACTCCTGCAGCAATGCAGTCGTGCCAGTCCTGACTTCTTTGGGTTTGTTGGCTTGGGGGATTTTTGTAGCAAGAACATACTCACTTTTATTGTTACCAGGGTGCTGACCTCTTTAAAAGTTTAAGGAAAAACTAGTTTACTTAACAGGGCAATTTGACATCATTTCCAGTTCAGTCATAAATTTTCCCTGGGGCATTTGAACTGATTACTCATTCTGTGTTCTACTTCCATTTCTCACCCACAAAACCAGGACAGACACTTCCCTATATACGAGTTCCGTCACCAAAGATACTTGGAGAGGCACACTCTAAAAGGTTTTACTCTTTAGTAAACCAGGTAGGAAACCAAGATCTGATTTGTCTTAGGCTTACTCTTCTCCCCCTGGTAAAATATATATAACATATTGTCTTCTTTCCCTGAAAATAGATTTAAGTCTGAGATTGACTACAGCAAACACTTCAGTATTTCAATTTCCAGTAAATGCATATTGCTTCATATTTAAAACATCTCTTACATTGCATTTGTTATCCCTGCCCTTCCTCAAGGTATCAGATTCATAGACAACATTCCAGAAAGCACAAAGTCTGCCTTGCTGGCATGTTTACTGGTAACTAGCTATTACTTGCTATATCTGAATCTATTGAGAAACCAGAGTGAAAGGGTGAAATAGTTTTTAATAAGGTTTAGAATAAACTCAAACAGCTCATTACTGTTCTTTCACACCCAAAGTAAGTTTTGTACTGTGGCAACAAATGGTGTAGGCCCTGTTTGCCTTGTAAAGATGCATTTTGATTCTGCCAGTGTTGGTTCTCTGTGGCTGTGGTAAAGGCATCAGGAAGACTATCTGCCATCATGGCCCGAAATTAAGATCAGCACTAGTGATAGGTTCCATCCTTCACCCATAGAACTATGCGCGTGTCTCTGAAAACATGTATTAAAGAAAACTTCTCATTCTAACATCCAAGAGAAATTAAAAGGCAGAGCTACAATTAGAAAAAGAGTAATCTGTCAAAAGGCTCACCTTTTCCCTAGCTCCACAGTTAAGCAGAAAAACCTGTTCTCCTCAGTCACGTTCTCTACTTTCTCATTTTCCTTTTCCACCCATTCATCTCCTTCCAACACACTCAGGAAAGATCTATTTAATAGCTTTTGTCAAGTCCCCTTCCAACAGTGAACTCTCTAGGTGATGACACTGTGAGTTCAGTGTGTATCCTGCCCAACAACTTTCATGAGGCAGGCAGCCTCCTGTTTAGAACTACACTGGAAGAACACACATGAAGAAGCACACACAGTGCTTTTTTTTTTTTTTTTTTTAATCAAAGCATCCTTAAGAACAAGTACAAAAGAAGAAAAGCAGACTTAGGGAAGAAATTCTCTAGCAGACCTCACACAAATTAGGTATGTGCATTTATTACTTTTTATGTTTAATCATATATAGCAAAATAATTGAAAGTTTCTCCTCTGGATAGAAGCTATAAGAAAGATTTTACCATAGAAAGGCAAAGGGCCTGCATTCACGTGTCCACAGTACTAACTTCAGTCAGTTTGATTTTGCTTGGTCTGCTTTAGGGATAGAAAGCTTTCCCAGGAAACTGCGCTTGAAATCCAAGTGATATGGAGCAGAAGTTTAGTGATCTGCTTTGAATTTCCACCTAGATGCAAAAATATCTCTATATCTGTTTTGTACCATGCAATTCAGATGCCCAAGTATCTCTATTCTGGCTTACAGAATATTGTGCCTTATCTGCAGCCAAAGCTTTGACATGATCCAAGCTAGACATTTTAACCAAAAGCAACCAATCTGAACAAAGCACCGAGTTGGATTAAAGATTCCCTGTTACCTCAATATATTATGAAAAGTTCAGAAAAGCTGTAAAATGGAAGCCATGATTTTTATCAATATTTAAACACATCTGCATTTATACATACTTTGCATCGTTTGGAATGAGACATGCATTTGCTACTAATTGATTTCCCACTTCCTGATCTCAGGTATCCAGAGACTGAGACTTACTTGGCTTTACAAGGTTTGAAGAAGGTTTAACAGTTGTATCATTCATTTTACACTTTATACTTTCATCCCTTTTGCACCTGTATGAGATGTTTAAAACTGTAGGCAGTCTGCAGAAAGCCATGCATCTGTGCATATACACAAGCATTTGTATTTACAAAAATGTATACAAGTATGCACAGCTCCTCTGTATGTTTGTGCAAGTGTGCAGTTATACATATGCTCTGTCTAAATATTCAAGAATGCTAGATCATCTCTTTCACTACTTGGAAAAATACCTCTTTTTTTTTTTTTTTTTCACTCTCTTATGTTTCCTGCCAGTTTTTCCATTTTATCTGGATGTACAGAACTTCCAAGAGAAACTCCCTTGAACAAAGTCTGGTTTTGGCAGGTTATATCAGATGGAGGTTAATAAGCTATTAGTATCACTGATTAAATCTATACTACCTAGGTTTTATTTACTTGAGCTTCAAGGGCATTTCTGCAGAATTCTTTAAATCTGGTCTGTGTAACAAGATCCCACTTCAACTAGTATTAGATACTATCTCTACTGAGGTTTCCATTCTTCCAGTAGTAGTACTGTAAAAATACCCTTATTTTCTATGGCTTGGTTATTAAACTAATCAGCTAAACTCAAAATAACAGGTACAGTTTTCTTCTACATAGCCCAGCAGTCACTTAAGTCTGCTTTAAGATCTTTAGCTCCTTTGCAGAATACCTGTGAAAAACACCACTACAGCTCCCTGTCATCCCTGTTCCCACTTCTTTTCCTTGTATGGGTACCTCCTGACCAATGCAATATCTCTCCCTCTAAAGCTCTTTCCAAAATGAGCTTTGCCCCTCCTCTTGCAGCCCACACTCTTCATCTCTAGGAAGAGTTACTGCTTTAGTTTATTTTCCCTCCCTGCAAACACACTGTTTTCCCCTCCCTTCAAGTATAGTCCAACAGTGGAAAAACACTCTCACCACAGCCTGCCATGCAGCTAGCAACTTCCTCTTCTCATTTGATTCAAAATCAGAGCACAACTAAAAACTCTTCTATGTGTTGGAAGAGACAGTCTGATCACTTGAAAACTATGATCTGTAATGTCTGCTCAAAGTAAAAGACCCAAAAAAACAACAACAAAGGAAAACCACTTATTAAGACTCCTTATGTCTTCTATAAAATAGTGTCCCAGGGCATTCAGGTAAGTGAATTACATGAGTTAGTTGTGCTTGTCAACTTTTTTGGAATTCCAATCAGAAAAATTCTGAGAAAGAGCAAAGATTTTTCAGAAATATTTCAGTACAAGTCAAGCTGAAGAAAGTGGCCACACGATGCCAGCATTGTCTGGGAAATGGGAGAAGACTCCATTCTGAAAGTGTGCATGAATTAGTTTCTTTTTCATTCTGTTCATTCTTAAAAAATTTTCTTTAGTGGGGACATATCTACGTTCCCACTTCTCATTTTGCTGCAACGTTTTCATCCAGCTTTTTTACAGCCTGCTTAGTACTCCCCATGAAGAGCATAAAGTCCACCTTTTTATATTTTAAGTACTACAGAGATCCAACAAGCCCATGCTTAGCCATATTTCATCTCCCACCCACCCCACAGCTTGTTTCTCCTTCTGCTGTACACAACAAGCACCCACTTTCATTTTCTGGTTTTATAGATATATATATAAATATGTACTGGAAATGTCACAGAGTGGTAGTATTGCCACCTCGTTGCTCAAGTTTGCTTTTAACATCAGATTGATTGAATATTCAGTATGTTACTGCAGGACACTTAATTTTTTTATCTGATTACAGGAGAGAATAAGGATGCTTATTCCTCCAGAACACACAGTCTCTCCCCAACCATTGCATTTGTCACTTCAAAACTAACTTTGCAAGAACATCCCAAATATATTCTTAATCATAGAATGTGTGGAGTTGAAAGGGACTTTCAAAGGTTATACAATCCAGCCCCTCCTGCAGTGCACAGTGATCTTTTTAACTAGATTAGGTTGCTCAGAACCTTCTCAAGCCTGACCTCAAATGTCTCCAGGAATGGGGTCTCCGCCACATCTCTGAGCAACATGTTCCAGTGTTTTTTTTTCCTAATATCCAATCTAAATCTCCCCTGATCTAGTTTAAGGCTATTGCCCCTCATCCTGTCACTATATGCCCTTATAAACAGTCCCTCCCCAGCTTTCCTGTAGGCGTCCTTCATGTACTGGAAAGCTGCCATAAGGTCTGCCTGGAGCCTTCTCCTCTCCAAGCTGAACAGTCCAAGCTCTATCAGCCTGTCTTCATAGGAGAGGTGCTCCAGCCCTCTCGTCATTTTTGTGGCCTTTTTCCAGACTCATTACAACAGGTCCATGTCTCTATTGTGTTGAGGGCTCTTGCTGCCTTCCATGAGATCTTACATTCATATGCAAGATTTACACACACTTCCACAGTTTTTCCTTCAGAATTATAGAATGGAGAAGGTTGGAAGGGACCTTAAAGATCATCAGATTCCACCATCCCTGCTAGGAGCCACCCTCCACTAGACCGGGCTGCAAAAAGCCTCATCCAACATGGCCTTAAACACCTCCAGGGAAGGGGCATCAACAACCTCCCTAGGGACCCTGTTCCAGCACTTTACTGCCGTCATGGTGAAGAATTTCTTCCTGATGTCTAACTTAAATCTACACCCTTTCCGTTTAAAACCATTACCCCTTGTCCTATCACTGCCCTCTCTTGTGAAAAGCCCCTCCCCAGCTTTCCTGTAGGTCCCCTTCAAGTACTGGAAGGTGCTATAAGGTCTCCCTGGAGCCTTCTCCTCTCCAGGCTGAACAGCCCCAACTTCCTCTTCTCATTTGATTCAAAATCAGAGCACAACTAAAAACTCTTCTATGTGTTGGAAGAGACAGTCTGATCACTTGAAAACTATGATCTGTAATGTCTGCTCAAAGTAAAAGACCCAAAAAAACAACAACAAAGGAAAACCACTTATTAAGACTCCTTATGTCTTCTATAAAATAGTGTCCCAGGGCATTCAGGTAAGTGAATTACATGAGTTAGTTGTGCTTGTCAACTTTTTTGGAATTCCAATCAGAAAAATTCTGAGAAAGAGCAAAGATTTTTCAGAAATATTTCAGTACAAGTCAAGCTGAAGAAAGTGGCCACACGATGCCAGCATTGTCTGGGAAATGGGAGAAGACTCCATTCTGAAAGTGTGCATGAATTAGTTTCTTTTTCATTCTGTTCATTCTTAAAAAATTTTCTTTAGTGGGGACATATCTACGTTCCCACTTCTCATTTTGCTGCAACGTTTTCATCCAGCTTTTTTACAGCCTGCTTAGTACTCCCCATGAAGAGCATAAAGTCCACCTTTTTATATTTTAAGTACTACAGAGATCCAACAAGCCCATGCTTAGCCATATTTCATCTCCCACCCACCCCACAGCTTGTTTCTCCTTCTGCTGTACACAACAAGCACCCACTTTCATTTTCTGGTTTTATAGATATATATATAAATATGTACTGGAAATGTCACAGAGTGGTAGTATTGCCACCTCGTTGCTCAAGTTTGCTTTTAACATCAGATTGATTGAATATTCAGTATGTTACTGCAGGACACTTAATTTTTTTATCTGATTACAGGAGAGAATAAGGATGCTTATTCCTCCAGAACACACAGTCTCTCCCCAACCATTGCATTTGTCACTTCAAAACTAACTTTGCAAGAACATCCCAAATATATTCTTAATCATAGAATGTGTGGGGTTGAAAGGGACTTTCAAAGGTTATACAATCCAGCCCCTCCTGCAGTGCACAGTGATCTTTTTAACTAGATTAGGTTGCTCAGAACCTTCTCAAGCCTGACCTCAAATGTCTCCAGGAATGGGGTCTCCGCCACATCTCTGAGCAACATGTTCCAGTGTTTTTTTTTCCTAATATCCAATCTAAATCTCCCCTGATCTAGTTTAAGGCTATTGCCCCTCATCCTGTCACTATATGCCCTTATAAACAGTCCCTCCCCAGCTTTCCTGTAGGCGTCCTTCATGTACTGGAAAGCTGCCATAAGGTCTGCCTGGAGCCTTCTCCTCTCCAAGCTGAACAGTCCAAGCTCTATCAGCCTGTCTTCATAGGAGAGGTGCTCCAGCCCTCTCGTCATTTTTGTGGCCTTTTTCCAGACTCATTACAACAGGTCCATGTCTCTATTGTGTTGAGGGCTCTTGCTGCCTTCCATGAGATCTTACATTCATATGCAAGATTTACACACACTTCCACAGTTTTTCCTTCAGAATTATAGAATGGAGAAGGTTGGAAGGGACCTTAAAGATCATCAGATTCCACCATCCCTGCTAGGAGCCACCCTCCACTAGACCGGGCTGCAAAAAGCCTCATCCAACATGGCCTTAAACACCTCCAGGGAAGGGGCATCAACAACCTCCCTAGGGACCCTGTTCCAGCACTTTACTGCCGTCATGGTGAAGAATTTCTTCCTGATGTCTAACTTAAATCTACACCCTTTCCGTTTAAAACCATTACCCCTTGTCCTATCACTGCCCTCTCTTGTGAAAAGCCCCTCCCCAGCTTTCCTGTAGGTCCCCTTCAAGTACTGGAAGGTGCTATAAGGTCTCCCTGGAGCCTTCTCCTCTCCAGGCTGAACAGCCCCAACTCTCTCAGCCTGTCTCCATAACAGAGGTGCTCCAGGTCTTTGATCATCTTTGTGGCCCCTCTCTGGACCCTCTCCAACAGGCCCATGTCTTTCCTGTGCTGAGGGCACCAGAGCTGTACACAGCACTCCAGGTGGGGTCTCACCAGAGCAGAGGGGCAGAATCCCCTCCCTGGCCCTGCTGGCCACTTCTTTTGATGCAGCCCAGGATGCAGTTGCTCTCTGAGCTCCAGCACACTCGCAACTCATGTTGAGCTTCTCATCTACTACCACCCTCAAGTCCTTCTCCTCAGGGCTGCTCAATCCATTCTCCCCCCAGCCTGTATTTGTGCCTGGGATTGTGCCAACCCGGGTGCAGGACCCTTCACTTGGCCTTCTTGAACTTCATGAGGTTGGCACTGGCCCACCTCTCCAGCCTGTTGGAGTCTCTCTGGATGGCATCCCTTCCCTCTAGCGTGTCAACCACACCACACAGCTCGGTGTCATCAGCAAACCTGCTGAGGATACATTCAATCCCACTGTCCATGTCTCCAACAAAGATGATAAACAGCACTGGTCCCAATACTGACTCATAAGGAACACCACTCATCACTTGCCTCCACTTGGACACTGAACCATTGACCACAACTCTCTGGGTGCAGCCCTCCAACCAGTTACTTATCCACCGAGTAATTCCATCTGTCAAAGAAAAATCCAGTGTTGAAAATCTTCAGAAAGAACAAAAGTAGTAACAGAGGAATAACAGGAAAAGCTCCAGCCATTCTCAAAGCATTTAGAAAATCCAAGTGGAAAATGTGATATGTAGGCCTTCAGTCCACAACTCAGCAGATGCAATTACAAATGCAGTAGGGTTTTTTTCAGGAATCAGTAGGATGCCTGGATAACAACCAGCACAATATTCTGGTTCACCAGCCCACTAGCTGGGAGACCAGAGCCTCATCTTCTAGCAAAGCTCAGTCTTTCAGCAGCAGCAATTTTATCTTTCTGCTTTGAGACAGTGACCTGAAGAATTGAGAAGGAGTTGTTACACATGATCAGATGACTTAAGGTGTTTTATGAAAAAGACCAAACACCTGTCTTTTACAGTGATACCCAGCAGGTGAAAAACAATATTTTTGCCAAAAGCATTTTATTCATATGTACATATACCCACTTTGATACATACAATTTCTAGGTGGAAGAGTTACATCTTACATTTTTGTATGTCCAGTTGATAGACTAGCCTGCCCTACCTAAATAAAACCTCCTCCAGACAGAACCACACTTGTCTCCCCTCCCTCACTGTCCAACAAGACAGGCTTAGCCTGTCTTCCCTACCCACTGTGGCATACTGAAACAGAGCAAAAGTACATCCACATCTGCTCTTTCCAGGAAGAAGCACTAGCAAATCAGTAACCAAAGAACAGCAGCATTCCTAGTGTCACATGCTTTAAAGGTTAAATACACAGCACCTGAGTCTGGCATATTGAGTACCAGTCAACTTGCAAAAGGAAAAATACTTCCCTCTGAAAATTTTCAGCAGAGATTAACTGGAGTAATCATTCAGTTGGGCCTAACATACAACCCTGGTATTCAGCTCTCCTCAAAATATTTCCAATTGCTTGCAGCCATGCTGATCTCAAGCCTCAGACACCACAGAAGGTGATCCCCACAGTCCCAAACTCTGAGTGATTGCCAATGTGCATTTCATATGTGCATTCAAATTTCTATCACAGCAATGGGAGGATGAGCATACAGCTACCTGAGATATACTTACCTCTGTTTCACATCCTCAGTATGTGCCCTAGTACTTCAATGAAAGAGGCTGTTTCCAAGAAGGAGCTGCTAGAGAGAGCTGGCCAACAGTGGTCTCCAACACTTCCCATCTTTTAGCTCATCATGCAAGTACAAAAGGCACCTGCCTTGGTGGAAGAGGCAGATCCCTCAACCCTGCTAGTCCTCATTCAGTGTTGCCACCAATAATTATGAGTTCCAACACTGGTTGCCATAATACCCATGTTTGCTACAGCTTTGCAAACACAGACTCCACGTTATTTTCAATTTCTTCAGTTCAAACCCGTCATTCTTTCTACACAGCGGGATAAATCCATATTAGAACAACTTGCTCAATATGAATTCAGATAGGACCTTTACAGATGGTCAGAGCCTGTTCCACAAGCTGAGCATACAACAAGGCTAAGTGACATAAGACAGGACAGGGCCACGCCTGGGTCCTTCTCACCACCAGGGCCCTTCCCCAACCATCCCACTGGCATTGGTGGGATATGGCAGCACAGCTACTCCTGCTTCTCTCAGCCAGACTGAGGAGCACAGGAGTGATGTACATGTCCTGACCATCACCCTGAAGGCACCAGCTTGTGGCAGGGACTGAATCACAATCCTTGGAGGCCCTGGGTGTTAAAGTGCCAGGCTATATCTTTACTTCAGTTTCAGACAGTGTTTTTGGAAGCTTCATTATTTCTCTCCAGACCTACCACCTCTCAAAAAAACCCAACAAGCTAGCCCACCTAATTTCCAGAGTACTGCAACAGGGAAGTGTGCTTTCCTATAGATGAGCTGCATCTGCCCTGGCAGTAGATCCCACATCTCCTTGAGCCCTGATACACAATTATGCCAGAGAACCAGGCACGAAAGCCAAAGGACCTCCGTGTTCCTTGGCCGCTGCTCATCATTCCTTCATACCAGAATACACCCATCAGCTCTTCCTCAAACATTTTTTAAAGTTAAAAACATAACTAACACTCCACTATGCTAAACACCTTCTGCCTCAGAGGCATATGCTGAGAAATCAGGGCACTTCCAGGAGATAAGGGAAAGATCATCAGTTTGTTCACAATACAAGGATCCATCACAACTTTATTTATTTCACTACAAATAAAGCATCTCTGCTATTTTATTTACCCAGACATTCTTTCTTAAAGACTTAGTGTGTTTAAAACAACTCCATTTTCTAAGAAAACTTTTAAAATGTTGTCAGAGGGAGGAGGATGGGTGTTCAAGCAGGCTAGATTATCCTGTTCCACAGAATAATCCTGAAAAAGGGACATAATTGAAGTGTCTGAAGAGTATTAGAAGCACTTGGAGCTCATTGTCTGGCACTCAGTACCACATAAAGGAACCTGCCAGTTAAGGAGTGGAAGAAAGGAGTTTTGCATCAAAAATTGCAGCAGTGTACAGATCATAATCAACAAGTGTCAAGGTCTGCTTTTTATTCACACCGTGAAAAAGAGAGCAAATAGCCTATCTTAATGTCAATATCTTTGAAAAATGGTATGCTTTTATCAGAAAAAAAGGCAACTTTGACTAAAAGTCACAATACAAAAAAAGTCATAACACTCCCATTCTATGCAGGAACTGAAATACAGTTACACCTTACAATATGAATCTTTAGTTATTCTAAAAATCCCAGAAATGCAAAGTAGTATAGGAATACTCAGATAATTTTGTCCATCGTACTTAAAAATCAACTGCTGAAGCAGATTTAGCTCTGCACCTCTTTCTTTTAATTTGCCAATTCACTCCTTGAAAAAGCAGCTAAATGGCAGAATTTCCTGGTTTCATTGGATGTTCCATAAAGCTCCACAAGCTGAAGAAATGTTGATTGTCTGTACTAAGGGATTTACTCTTACTTCAAGAGAAGGCGGGGCAAAAATAACAAAAGTCAGAGTTTACAGAGATTTTTCTCATCTATACAACTTATTTAAAGTATTCATATCTTGGCTATGCTATGGCTTTCAACAGCACTGAAATGGAGAACACTTGAAATGGCACTGAAGTGTTTTTCTAACAATTATTCTGATTCAGATAGCTACATATTTTTATGCTTAAGGTTATGACAAGTATTTGCCATTTATTACACAAGCCAACCATATCTGGGGCTGTATCAAAAGAAGCATGGCCAACAGGTCAAGGAAGATGATTCTCCTGCTCTACTCCACTCTCCTGAGACCCCACCTGGAGTACTGCATCCAGTTCTGGGGCCCTCACCACAAGAAGGTGGAGCAATTCCAGAGGAGAGACACAAAGATGATCAGAGGGCTGGAGAACATCGTATGAAGACAGGCTGAGAAAGTTGGGATTGTTCAGCCTTGAGAAGAGAAAGCTTCAGGGAGAACTTATGTTCTCCTTCCAGTAGCTGAAACTGAAGGGACTTTTTACAGCAAGAGGTAATGGCTTTAAACTGAAAGAAGCTTGAGTTAGGTTAGACATTAGGAAGAAATTATTCACTATGAGGGTGGCGAGACACTGACACAGGTGAAGTTGCGGATGCCCCCTCCCCAGAAGTGTTCAAGGCCAGATTGGACAGGACTTTGAGCAACCTCCTGGTCTAGTGGGATGTGTGCCTGGCAAAGGAGCTTTTCAGAATCTCTGGAAAATACTTTGCTTTCGTAAGTGACTTGGCAAATCTTTGCTAATAAGGCCAGAGGAATGTAGATATATCTAGTTGGATTCCTGTGTGAATTCATGTCAGTATTCATTTAGCTTACAGGGTGTCAGGAGCTGGGACCATGTTTTATTTGTAGAACACTTCACACAGTGAGATCCCAGATCCATACTGCAGAAGAGCAGCAGCGTCTGAGAGTAAGGATTTCCACTTTAACCCACCCAGAGCCCATCTGGGAGGCACTGTGCATCATCTGCCAAGCAACAGTGGGCTTGACTGAGCCACTTGCAAGACTGGTGGCCACCCTGTATCAGAGCTAGGCCTCCTCTGTCACAGCCAGCCCAGCTCTAAGGATTGGGTATCACGAAGGTGAGTGAGAAGGGAAGTGTGCAACACTGCATTGTTCATAGAGGTTATTTGCCATTTAAAACCTTGACGTATGACGAGTGCAAAGACAGTAAAGCCACAGGAACATAAGATCATAAAAAACCTTCATAAGTGCATGACAAATTCCTGGATGACTTTCAGGAAGTCAGGTTACTGTGGACAGTCCCTTACAAGGGTACTGGGGAGCAGTAACACACAATTGCCTTGTTCTTCCTTCCACCAATTTGCCCCTTTATATGGCCACTCTTGGAGACAGGACAGCTGTTCAGGTGTGCTCACTATGGCATTAATGGAGATAGTTGCCCAGAAGAGTTCCCAGTCCTGACCTTCACGTGAGCTCCCTATGACCAACCTTCATACAACACATGGACAGGGCAGGTTTAAACAGAAGTGAGTAGAATTCCATGAGGCCCCAAATTTAAAAGGGCTCCATCTCTCCCAGATACATCCAGGTCACAATGTATGACCACAGTTTCTCCCCCCACCACGTGCTAGATAGCACAACCATGCACACAAAACCTCTCCTGCTCTGCCTAGAGATACCTGAATTGACAGCCTCATGTGCCACTGAGAAGGGTGTTTTTTTTTTCACTCCAGAACTAAAAAACAAATAATATTCTAATCATGGTTGAGCAAGCACACATTGATTTGTCTTTTTAGGTCCCTTAGCATCTTTACCCAACATTAAAGCATTTTGCATGTCATGCATTAACACAAGGAATGTGTCTGTTGAGGTATTAATGTATTGACACTGTTTAAGACAATTAAGAGACAGTATTGATTACCCCTGCCAGAATCAATTCTTGCTAATAGCAGTAAATCAAACTGGTTTCAAATCATGACTTAAAAACCCTGCAGTGTGACCTGTTATTTCAGGCTAGGAAAGAATTTTTTTTTTTTCCCCCATCACTTACAAGATTATCTCCACCATTTTTGTGGCTGTTCTGGCTGCGGTGGCCCTGTAGCCAAAGTTGCTGTCCCAAGTGCCCCAAAAAGGAGCAAAATACCCTGGGGCCATACTGCCACACATATGCACACCACTTACTCATACATGCTCCTACCCACTAACCAGGCAATGGACAAGAAGGCCAGACTCAGAGAACCAAGAAGGACTTTGTTCATAGCCAGTGGTAGTGGAGTAGCCCAGATGGTGTAGCAAGGATGACACATCAAGCTAGGAGCAGTACAAAGAGACCCTTGAGCCAAGACAGCCCCAGGCATCCATGCCTGGCTGATAATTGAAAGCCATCCAGCCTCACGTGTGTATACCCACACCCCAGCAGTGCTTGTGATGCAACAACACTGACTCCAGGGCCAGCACCAACCCATGAAAAGCCCGCCAAAACATCTCTGCATGCATAGTCCCATCATGCCTGTAACTAGGCAAGTCTTGTCCCGCATTAGGTGTATGACACAGCAACTCAGCAGCTGTGATTGCTCTCTAAAGGTTATGGTCATGAATAAGCGTATAATATTTCACTGTCAGGAGAGCCTCCAAACCATCTTTGATGAGCCTTTTAATAAAACATGATTTGGTGCCTATTGGAATAGCAAATTCCTGAGTGACCTCCACTCAGCAGCCAGGGCAGGCAGCTACACACCACACTACCAGGTGGATGAAAAAGTGGGCACAAGCCAGCAACATGCACTTGCAGCCCAGAAAGCTAATTGTATCCTGGGCTGTATCAAAAGTGTGGCCAGTCAGCCAAGGAAGGTGATTCTCCTGCTCTACTCTGTTCTCATGAGACCCCACCTGGAGCACTGCATCCATTTCTGCACTCCCCAGCACAAGAAGAACATAGAGCTGTTGAAGAGAGTTCAGAGAAAGCCCACAAAGATGATCACAAAAGGCTGGAGCACCTCTCCTGTGAAGACAAGCTGAAAGAGTTGGACCTGTTCAGCCTAAAGAACAGAAGGCTCTGGGTAGACCTCACTGCAGCCCCCCAGTACCTGAAGGGGCCTACAGGAAAGCTGGAGGAGGACTCCATTAAGCAGTATAGCAACAGGACAAGGGGAGATGGTTTTAAACTGAAAGAGGGTAGATTTAGACTAGATATTACTGTGAAGGTGGTGAGGCACTGGCACAGGTTACCCAGAAAAGTTGTGTTTGTCCCATTACTGGAAACATTCAGGTTGGACAGGGCTCTGAGCAGTCTGGTCTAGCAAGAGGTGTCCCTGCCCGTATGGGGGGGTTGGATCTAGGTGATGTTTAATGTCCCTTCCAACCCAAACAGTTCTATGACATTCACAGAGAGGCCTGCTCTGTGTGAATAGCAAAGGAGGAAGTAGAAAAACTGACATCATCAGGAAAAAGAGGTCGGGGAAAAAAAAAAAATAAATGTTTGTCACTACCTGGTCAAAGCTGGAATTTTTTTTTCAATCGTAATGGGAACAGAGTATTCTGTGTGCATCAGTCATATCAGCTATTCATGTGTAGAGAGACAGATTAAAATTTTTCTGAAGACCTTCTAGATCTACTTCATTTGCATCCATAAAAATACAGTCGGTTATGCAATATATACACTAGCTTCCATGCATGAAGTTAGTCAACCATTAACGATTTTTAAGTTTCCTTAGTAAGGAAACAAGTAGTCCTGCACTGAACACAATTTCCCAGTGAGGCAGTCACATTTTGTAATAGCTGCTGCAGTTGTCTTTTTAGCCCAGGACCAAGTCATAACAAATAACCAGCTAGAAATTTGCTCTACCAGCAAGTGGAGCTCTTGGCCCCTTGACTAAGGCGAAAGCAAACTCCAGATGGTGTTTGAACCAGGATTATAAATTATCCCTTGTTCATGAAAAGTATTTCTTTTGCTCCTCCCCTTTCTGTTTTCTGTTCTGAGAAATATCAAAGTCTTTATTACAGAAGTTTTTTCTCTTCTTTAAATAAATTTAAAAAGCAGATCTCAAGAACAGCAGTCTGTTCTTGGTGGTTTTATTGGTATGAGTTTGTTGACATCAGTCTGCAAAAGTGAAGACTTTTGATACTGTACAAGTGCAACATAACAACTCTGTGTGGTAGCTGTAGAAGGCTGGATTCTGGCACACCAAGGAGGAATAGACACTGTGCCTGTGCATGCAGCCCATACAAAGGTGAAACAGTTGTTTAAGACAATGGTATCATTTCAGAAACATTCCCCACAAGGCGAAATGTCCCCTCTCTTCACCAGTGACGCAGCAGTTTCGTGTCTGCCCCAGTGAGGGAAGGAGCTCTGAAAGCACTTCCACCTCTATCTTCCTCCCAGCCGCACTCCAGATTTTGTGCAGAGGCCCCACATCCTAGCAAAGCAAGGGCCAAGAGCACTTCACAAGCCATTGCCCACTCTTCACATCAGGCCTATGGACGTGGCTCCATTTTGTGGCCCAAAAGCTGAGAGCACCAGTTTCCTAAAGCCAAGCTCCAGCGTGCAAAAATGGACACAGACACCATGAATGTTACACCCTCTGAAAGAATCCCAACTGGGGGCAGGGGAGGGTGGCAGAAATCACTGCAACTCTATCACAAATAAAAATAAATGCTCCAAATCACTACAGATCTGATAATTCAAAAAAAATAAGTCCATGAACAAGCTTCTACTTTTCTCCAAGAGAGATGGCTGTTATTTAAAAAAAAGAAAGAAAAAAAAACCAAAAACACCACAACACACTGTTCAGGAATGAGCACATTTAGGCTACAACTCCCATACTCACACCATGAAAAAAATCAGTAGTAGTATGCCTATGTAGCATCTTAGGTCAAAGGAGAGTTAAACAACATGAATAAAGGAAAATTTAACAACATAAATGTGTCAGTCTGTTTAATGAGAAATTAGGTCAGGAGCATTTGTATTCCAGTGAACAAGCAGAGTCAAGACAAATTTAAGCTTTGCTCAAGGGAAGAGGTGAAACACCCTACCTTTTGAAGAACTGATAAAAGTTACAGTTTTATTGCCTTGTTGCGGAAGACAATCTTAGATCAGACAGACCTTTACTCTGTTGTGATTCCAGCTAACCTGTACTTCACTCTCACATCATCCCTCAGCCACTCCACTGGTATTTCATATCTCTATCGCCTGTTGTTAGCAGATTTGCAGGGAACAGCTCCTTTTGAACAAGACGAAGCAGCACATAAAAGGAAC
>NW_009952564.1:2893058-2899413 GCF_000747805.2 Chaetura pelagica | reverse complement strand
TAATGGTTATTTGGTAGAAAGCTTCAAAATGTATCTAAACATTAGTATGTCCATCAAGCTGTTCTTTTGAACAGTCACCTTCAGAGTACTAGGCTTTGAACCACTTCTCTGACATTGTGGCAAGAAGGAGGAAAGGATAAATTCATTAACTCAAAGTGGGCAGGTGGAGAAATGAGGTTATCATGGTTTGCTTCATTGGTCAGTTAAAGAGGTAGACTGGAGGGCAGACCTTGATGAATCCCATTTTATCACACAATGACAGAATGGTTTTTGTTGGAAGCAACCTTAAAGATCATCTAGTTCCAACCCCCTGCCATGGGCAGGGACACCTCCCACTAGAGTAGGTTGCTTAAAACCCCATCCGACCTGGCCTTGAATACTTCCAGGGACAGGGCAGCCACAACTTCCCTGGGCAACCTGTGCCAGTGTCTTACCACCCACATAGTGAATAATTTCTTCCTTATGTCTAACCTAAATCTAAATTTTCAGCTGTAACTGAAAATAAGAGAAAGCTTCTGATCCTGTGGACATCAGAAAGCATTGTTTTCAGGCTTCTTTAAGGCTCCAACCAATACAGAGGTTTTGCTCAGGCATTACAAGAAACATGTAACTCCATCCCTGTACCCTATCTCTGCTGGATCTGGAATAAATAAAAGGGGAGGCAGACAAAAAAAGGCAGGGGGAAAATCACACCTTTTACTGAGCAGATACAACAGGAGTGAGGCAGCACTTAGTAGGGATCTCCAGCATCCTTCCCGCAGAGTCAGGCAGCCCTGGCAGCAGCTCCTCTGCAGCCCCCTGCAGAGCTCACCCTGCAGGGTCATCTCTCTCCCTCCTGCACCCTGAGCACACCAGCCTCCTCAGTGTCTCGTGCGTGCTTAATCAGAATCCTATAGCTTCCAGCCACTTATTACTTAGATAATTAAATATTATTACATTTAATTATTAAGTTCCCTCAGAAAACACACATATATGCACAAGCTTTCTACTGCAGCCCTGTACAGGTCAATAGATTACTGTCCTGGACTGGTTTGACTTTCAAAACTTGCCGCCTGATGGGCTGTTCCTGGCAGAGCAGGAATAGGCAGCAATTACAGGAATCCATGTCAGTAAAGCCATTACTTAACCCAGCACTGTTCACACCCTTGGCTTTCTGCCTCCAAGGTTCCTCCCTCGCCTGCCCTCCAACAACACAAAAAGAAAAAAAACACCACCAAAAGGAAAAAAGAAAACAAGTGAAAACCCAAGAGACAGCAAGCAAGAAGATGTTGTGACCCTGAAGGTCCATTTATGGGGAATATGACAAAGTAAACACCCTGGGAATGGTTTTTTGGAGCAACTGACATCTGGGGAGATAGAAAGGGTCAGAGCATCAGAAAAACACTTGAATTGGAGGCACTGTTTCTCACTAAATAATGTCAATATGTGTTTTGGGGTGGGTTTCTTTAACTCTTTTCTTCTGCCCAGGGCCCCAGCTTTAACCAAACCGAAGCTGGTTCAGCGACATCAAGGTCATGATTCAGAAATACTTGTTTTGAAGTTCTTGGCTCACACATTGATTTCCTGCGTGACCTTGGGCAAGTCATTTAGTCTGTGCTACACTTCAGCTTCTAATCCATGAGGCGAAGATGATGCCTTACGGGCAAGTTATGAGGTTATTAGTGACTGTAAATAGCCATGATTAAGTGAAGCAGAGAGGTGATCAGGGAGATCCACCTCCTGCAGGATCCTGATCCCTTGGGGATTCTGGCTGAGATCAAACATCTGAAAAGTAAAATGACCATTGCCTAATTAGTGCAAATTTCTAGTGATGTTTCAGCCTCTCATACTGAAATTGCATTTATTATTGAAATATTATTAAATCAGAATAAGATGGACTGGGGGTTGCTCCCTATACAAAAAACTTACCCATCTTCAGGGGAGAGAAGAGGCCTTGTCCAACTATTTGGCCCCCACCTTCCCAACTCTGTGCTCCCTTTTCATAGCTGCCTCTCTCCCTCTCCTTTCCCCTGCCTTCTAGAAGAAATACAAACATCCCTGATGTCCTAATTATAAAAGGTGGTTAAACATAAAAGGCTGAAGGCTGGTAGAGAAGCAGATGCTTTCCGGGCCATTTTCAGGTTTAGTCTTCCATTCCAACTACACAACACCGCACAGAGAAGTGGCCATTATTACAAGTCTCCTGGGGGTTTATATCAAGGACCCTCACCTTCCCCTGAAGACCCTCCAGAGTATTCTATAGTTACTTCAGCACAGATATGGCACCACAACCCTCATCCAAAGCTGGAGCTTAGTCACTGAGTGCACTGCTTTTCAGGGAAAGGCAAAAAGTCTTCTAGGGATGCAGCTCACTCCCAACACAATTGCAGGGCTACCCTTCAGTTCCCAGCACTACCCTTTAACCCCTGTTCCCAGCATGGGGAGCACACACTACAGTGGAGCTGGCTCCTCTCCAGCAGAAAGGAGGCCTCCTCTATCTTTTAGTTAAACTAAGAAGTCTTTCCTTCATCAAACTGTTCTGCTGAATAACTTTTCTAATTTGATCTAATCAGGAACAGGCTCTACTAATTTGTAGCTACTGAATTCTCTCTTTTTTTTTTTTTTTTTTTTTTTTTTTTTTTGGCTGTACATACTGTGTGATTACTCAGTGGGCTTGTTTATAACCAGCAAGGATGTTTTACCGAAAGAGTTATGATACATGAAGTCATAAATAGGAAAGAATCTGGTAAATAGGCGTTAATTAATAACTTCACTCAATTGCAGGTTTTTGACCTTCACCCCCTTCAGCTGGAACCCTAAAAATAATCATGTTTTCTTTTTCTGTTAGTTTTAGAAGGCATCCCAATTCATGCTATTGATTTTTTTAAAGTAAAAAAAAGAAAGTGAGTGAGAAGGCTCCAACCCTGCAATCTACACCACAGAATGTGCTATGTTGACACAGCATCCCATTTGGGAACAAAACCCTCTGCAAGTTACAGGATCATGACTAACTAAACATCATTACTTCAATGATCGTGTTGACTGAGGCAAGAAAGCATTATAGCCAAGTTACAGTAAACAAGTATTTAAGTTAGAAGGGATGGCTGAAGACACTCCCAAGCACAAAATACCTTTTAGAGTTTGAAATCCCAGCCTTCATTTGACTTTAAATCAGTAATCAGCAAATAGTAGGGCAGGAAGAAAACCCACAGTGCCTTTCACATCACCACTTTAAAAGCTTAGTAACCAAGGAGGCTAACACTGGAATAATTTTGGAAGATATTACCAGAGAAATGAGCACAGCATGTGAATTACATTTATTTTTTTAAGAGAGTTCCCACTAACATATGTCATTTGTATTGCTGCCCTGCCTAGCAGACCTCATCATAAACCACAATATAGTTCTTGGTTTGTTGGGGTTGTTTGGTTTTTTTTCAATTTTCCTGTCCAACAGGACAGGATATCTTAAATTCTTAAGCCAAGTTTTTGAGAGCAGCTAATGATATCACTCCTCTCCAAAATGTATCTCAGTGGGACACAAGTTTTAAGAGCTAAGTACCTGCTCTCTGAGAAGGAGCTCCCTCTAACTGGTCTCTGAGGAAAACCTGAATATCCACACATAATTTTTGAAAATGCTCCAGCAGCACAATATTGCCTTGTTTTGGAGCACAGAATATTTTGTGTCTCTTTTTAGCTTCTTTTATTCAAAGAGTCAAGAAAAGTGAAAATTTAAACAGAAACCCAGAGACTCTGGCTTGGTGCATTCCTACAGCGTTTGTCAGCGAGGAGGGGAGGAGTGCAAGAGCTGAAACCATGGCTGTGCAGGAGTTTTTGCAACAACAAGTGTGCTCATTTCAATGCCCCGGGCTTTCCATGACTCCCAAACAGCTCCTGTAACACACCACAGTGACTCTTTCATTAGTATCGGTCAAGGGTGGTGCAACCAGCTTTAAGCCTGGACTCCATCAACAGGTGAGGAGGGAGGGAGAACAGGAACCAAAGGGACCAAGAGACTCCAAGAGGATCACAACTACTGTGCTCACTCTAGCACAACTGTCAGAAGCCCAGCACAGGGCAAACCTCCATGCCAGTGCTGGCACAGGTCACTAACAATTTCCTTTGAAGCATCCTGTCCCCACTGCTGGGCACATGTGCATATCCAGACCTTTCTGCCAGCGTGCTGCTGCTTTCAAGACGGTCTTTAACAGGAGAGCTGTGGTTAGTAACCCTCCTCTCCCCCTCTTCCACAGCCTTATCCCACCCTGACAGGTCACTGCCTGAGACAACCAGGGCTCTGCACTGCTACCTACCATCCCAGAGACGCTTCCTCCTCCTGGCCCCATCTCCAGATCACAGACAGGTAGAAGGGGCCAAGAATGTGTCAGCAATAAACAGAGGTGATCAGGTGCCACATACCACAGGCGAGCACGGAGTAACCCTTCAAAGACATGGGAACACCTCAGCAATTTAAACAACACGAGGGAGATTTCTCCCGAAACAGACAACACAAGCAAAACAACCCAACAGAATTCCTACTGCTTGCTTTTGTGTTTGTATCTTGGTTTGGATTTTAGGCTGAGATCATATTCACAGTATAACATAGGAAGCATCAGGCAAGCAAATAGTAGCAGGAGAGTTCACACTGGAGAAGGGAGGAAAAGCACCTCAGAGAAGGGAAGGAGCAATCACCTTTGTAAGCACAGACACCAAAAATTGTTCTTTTAAGCTATGGCAAGTCTTGCATAGCAGAGTTCCATGTGTTTGATGAGAGACAAGGTAATAGAAAGCCAAATCAATCCTCCTCTGCTCACAGGAGAGGCACAGAACTTCCTCATAACTGTAGCCAAGCAGCACTCAGCAAACAGGTTTATCTTACACAGATACTCATTACCTAGACCTGAAAGATTTATTTGCAGATCTGTGAACCTAAAAAGTCTGCAAATCAAAGTGATTTTGGGGGTCAGTCCCATTCATGCTCCTGTCCAGAAGTGAACAGGATGACTAGCTAAACCCACTATCTTGAATCACAACTACAAAACAAGGCCTAGGCTCCAAACACCTCTTAAAGCAGGACTTCCTGTCAGAAGGAAATAAAACCATAATTGCCCAGTGACAGTAGCTACCTCTGTTCATAACTACTACAGGTTCAATGGATACAGATAAACAGTAAAGACAGCTCAAATTAATTAGCAAATAGCTCTTTAGAAGCCACACTGATATAAATTAATTTACCTTCTCAAGGATGGGTTAGAAACAAAAGGGCATTAAATAAACTGCAGTTAAGTTAACTCAAATAATTCACACAGAAAAAATTAAAGAAAGCATCATTGATTTATTGCAAGCATTAGCAACACAGCATCAGCACAAAAACAAAAACCAAAACACTTACTTCAGGGAAAGCACTTGCAGATACAAGGAATAACTACCCTTTTGGATTTGTTGCCTTTGTCACCACTATCTCTTAGAGCCAACACAAGAGTCAACATAAAAGGACTCTCCTAACCACAGCCATAGAGGACAGGTCCCTTCAGAGTTTTCTCTCTCTACCTGTCCCTCAAGCAGATGAAACAAGCTGTTTCCAGACCTTTTACACCCCAAAGAAAGCAGCTAAGAGCCCATTTAGTTCTTCACAGGTGATCCTCCTTTCTGCAGCACATTCATGCAAATACCCACAAGCTCTTCCGGGCTCCTCAGCCCCACTGCTGCCTCCCCCTGATGACAGCCCAGCTGGTCCACTTGCCATCATTAACTCCATTTAAAGAAGCAGCAGCAAAGTTTCCTGGTGACTTACTAGTGAATAGGAATAACAGTGCAATAAGAGGAGAGTCTATAAGTGCTCAGTCCTCCAGAAAAGTCTCATGCTATTAAAGATGGTGGCATTTTTAATGAGTTGGAGTCCACAAGCTGCATCCTGTTTTGTTGGAGTCAATAAAACCAAGCATATTGACTGTAGTGGACACAGAATCCAGCTCTAAGGGAGTATAACAAAAAAAAATAATAATAATAAATTAGCTTGTTTCTTGACACATAATTTTATAATCCAAACAGCACAAGCTCTCCAGTCCATCATTAGCTGTCATTTCTGCCTTCTCCCATCTCTGGGGCTTTGAATTAATGGTCAGAGTAATTAGAGTGGCTTGGGAAAGAGAAATCTGCTAGCAGGTGTATACCCACAAACACGTGTTCCTGCAC
This sequence comes from Chaetura pelagica, assembly GCF_000747805.2. NCBI lineage: Eukaryota > Metazoa > Chordata > Aves > Apodiformes > Apodidae > Chaetura > Chaetura pelagica. The sequence continues at coordinate 2,893,242 of NW_009952564.1, read as the reverse complement.
ACACGTTAAATGAACTGGCAGGACTTAACATCATCATAGTAATAAATACTAAGACAATCAGCTATGACAAAGCAGTTTTTCATATCTTCCTTTAAAAATAAACAGAGCTTTCAGGCATTGCGTGTCATATCAGATGTGAAAAAAAAAAAAAAAAAAAAAAGGAACTTGTGAATAAACCTCATGT
>NW_009952564.1:2891881-2892801 GCF_000747805.2 Chaetura pelagica | reverse complement strand
AAAAAAAAAAAAAAAAAAAAAAAAAATATACTTGTGACTAAAGCTCATGTCCACTAACTGGAAAGCATTCATAGCCAGCCACACCTGAAAACTGCACTGGAGAATAAAATACATAAAAAATCACCCTTGGGTTCTGATACACCTCTGGCAAGTATCAAGGGTCTCATGGCTTTTTACTGTTTTTCTTAACACTGCCAAGTATCATGCAATTAAGACAATCTGGACTGTCATTAAAACAAAATTAATTTCCCAGAGCTCAAAAGTGCTTCAAAACAGGTATCTTTTAAGAATCAAAATCAAAGGCAACTGAAACCTGAGTGTGTAAAAACATCTATGTTCAAATCAGTCTCAAAGTCTTAGAATCTCAACTGCTAATTTGTGTGTGTGTGTGTTGGTGTTAGAAAAACTGGATTATGATAGCATTGTGGCACTCATCACTGAAAAAGCCCAGAGCTAAACACAGACATGAATGAGAAAGGGTGTATAATCCTGCCAAACATCAGGGCCTAAAATCATTAAAAATACGGAGTTTGCTTTCCTAGCCCATAAGAATTGCCCAATTGCAAGAAAACTGTCCCAAGAAGCATAACAGTGAGAGGCTGGATGAGCTCCCACACTACTGCTTAAGGCATCTTAGGTGTGGGTCGAGGAATACTAGAAAAAATAACCAGGCTCACAATATACTGGTTGTTTGGGAGCTGTGAGTCACCCAGGAAGAAAACTGATATTAATCAGTACAAGCGCAGAAGCCCAAGGCGCAGCATAGGGTCCCTAAATAGTTTGATGCTACTAAGTGCCCATGCTTGCCCCAAAAGGCTCTGATATTAAATGGAACATGCCATCGTGTGCAAGCATTTTCCAGTCCTCCTTGTCACATCAGGTCCCTTCACTTTCCTAAACCCCAGCCACGCAGTCAGCAG
>NW_009952564.1:2873881-2891864 GCF_000747805.2 Chaetura pelagica | reverse complement strand
CCTGCTGGCTCTGCCTTTTTCCTCTCAGCAGCGTGAATCACTGGTGGTGTGAAAGCCAAAGGCTCCCTGGCCGCTGCCAGGCAGCAGCGTGGCGTGTGTGCCCTGAGGGCCACGCAGGCAGGTTCCCTGCTGCACGCCCAGATCCCCACATCAGCTGCACACCAGCGAGTTTCTGGCACATCTCCCCTCACACAGCCCGGCTGGTGAAACCCTGAAACCCATGGAAGGTCTGGCAGCAGGGAAGCAGACACACACAGTGGCTGTTGACAAAAAAAAACCAGACACTTTGATTTTGCTTCCAGTAAGAATTTTTTCAGTTCAGCTCAAACACTGACACAGTCATTACAATCACAGAAGTGGAAACTCCCTCTTGGGTCATCTTGCCCACTCTTCTGGAAGCCAGCTCAGAGGAGAGTGCAGCCCATCTAACAGTTGTTGTATGGCGCTCAGAGATTTATTTATTTACATTATTTCCTTTATTTTTTTAAAGTAATTTTTCAAGGAGAATCGATTAGCCAACATGCAATGTCAAATTGACACTGTTAATATTTTCACTAGTGACTTGTCTTGTGTTCCGCAAAAATCCAGATGAACGTGAGCTCCTCCCTTGAGACTTTGGTCTCCAGGCTGTCTGCAGCTGCTTCATACTTTAAGATTTCCTTCAAGTATTTAATTATTTCCAGATGCATACTCATTTACATCACAATGTTAAACATTTACCAATGAACCATGAGTTCAGTAGATGTCTTCCTACACTTAAATTTTATTATTTGGGTGGTGGATATTAGCTGTGTTTGTATGTAATTTTCCAGGCTCCCAAACACAGCTGAGCTCTGACTTTCATGTCCATATACAGAGCTGCTGCCATCAGTAGCCTTTGGTTATCTGGAATACAAGAAATGGAATAACCCAGATAAGGCAGAACAACAAATAATACAAACCCTAAACCATTATGTTCAGAATAGCAACCTTTGCCAAAATAAAAAAAAATTAAAAAAAATAAAAAATGTTGGGGGGGGACTGGCAGAACTTTAACAATCCTATTTCTGCCTGGGAAATCTCAGCTGTGAGAGAGCATCAGCAAAAGCACTGGTCAGACTAGACACCTCAGTCCAAGCAGGGCACCTCTGGGTTTTTGTAACACCAAGAGGTTCTGGCAGAGCAGCTGCACCTCCTCCCCCACCGCACTGCCAGATGACTGGAAACCCATGGCACAAACTTGCCACATTCTGGGGAGTCAACAGCAACATGTCCCATTAATGAGGGGTATTTTAGAGTGGCAGTTTGGATCCACCACCTGGTTCACCCAGAGCAAAGACAGACATTGGTCCCTGGGGCACAAGCAGCAAAGACATGCTGTGGGAGTAACACACCTCTGCCTGGTAGGACTGCTGTGTCCTGTTACTATCATAGAATCATAGACTCATAGAATGGTTTGGGTTGGATTTAGAAGGGACCTTAAAGATCACCTAGTTCCAACTCCCCTGCATGGGCAGGGATGCCTCCCACTAGATCAGGTTGCTCGAGGCCCCATCCAACCTGGTCTTGAAGACTTCCAGGGAGGGGGCAGATCTCCAGGGAGTGGCCAATCACCTTATCTTAAAACTCACAGCACTGTCCTCACGTCCCATATGGCACTATGCTGGGGTCGCAGGAGAGTGGTGAATGAGAGACAGGCCATGTGGGGTCCACAAAACCCTCATGTAGCACAAAGCATGGGGAGAAGAGGACTCCACACAGCCTTGGCAGGATCAGAGCAGGATTTAGTGTGCTGCTTGCTCTGCTTTTCCTGGAGTGTGTCCACAGGGGACGGTACCCACAGGGCACAGTTGGCTGGCAGGACCTGGCACAGCAAGGTGAGGTGGCAGCTCCAGAACCCGATGCCAGAGGATATCTCCCTTCCTTGTGCCTGTGGCTGGCAGGGACGCAGGCAGCAAAGCACCTGTCTCCTGCCTGGCAGGGCTGTGAGGGCAGCTCTGCAGGAGTGGCATTAATTCATCCCTCCCAGCCACGACTAGAGGACGCTGCAAGAAAACAAGCGGGATCACCACCCCCACATCTCTGTTTATTTTGGACAGCAGTGACCAAGTTTCAGAGTTTGTTTTCACTTCATTCCCCTGCAAAGCTGAGAAGTCCTAGTGCAGTGACAAGTTGAGCCAAAAATGGGAGGATGTTTTCCAAGCCTCTAGCTCCATCTTCCCCAGAATAATGACATATTTGGTGATGCAACAGTGCCGATTCTTTTCCTCAGCCAAGCGCGTGTCCAGCACTCCCACCTGCTGAGCCCAGTTACCACAGTGCCCAGCTTAATGCTGGGAAGCGATGCTTCTTGTGTGGCCAAGGACCAGCAGCACATGCAGTCCATGGCCCTGGCCCTCAACACCTTCTTCATCCACTGGGACTGCCAGATGGGCACTGCCAGTTCAGTCAGAGCTGGATTTTGGATGAGACTCGTCAGGGAGGTCCATGACCATCCCCAGACAGAGCTTGGTCACTTAGGGAGAGCACTGGCTCTGTTCTATGTAACACCCGCTGCAAGTGAACTGTGGCAGTGAGCATCAGTCTTAATTATCCAGCCTGACAAATCCCACATGGGCAGTCCCAGCCTTAGAGAAAGAGAGGTGTGGAACGATTTTCTCAGTGTGTCTTAGTAATAAAAGGCACAATGCCCAGGGAGAGGGATTGTACTAGTAAGCTACAGTTTATGACAAAAAAAAACCAACCAAGATGTGATCATCTCACCCTGTGAGAAGCTGGATTCAAAACATTAATGTTCTTCAAGCTTCTCTCCAGATGTAATTGAAGAAAGCATGTTAGCATTCTCACATACAGTCACAGGGTTGAAAACTGCTTCTGAACACACCCAAATTTTGAGAAAGCTTGGGATTTTGTGACTCAGATCCTTTCTTCCACCCCCACCCTCTCACTCCAAAATGAATAAACACCACTTGCAGCTGCTGTGTGAGACAGTGTGTTTCCTTCACACATCATGGGTAAAATCCACATGCCGAGAGGCTGGGAAATGCAGTCAAGGGCATCATCCTTGCTGTAATTCCACACCATTTTGGCAAATTAAAAGAACATTTTAAATGAAACATTGTACTTGTGATTCCAATGTATACATTCACAGCAGGCTGATAAACAGTTTCTAACTTTTTAATAAGTGCTAAATCAGTGACAGGAGGTAGTTACAGAGGCCAGCATAACAACAGCTTTATAAACATCTGTGCCATGTTACCAAAATGACTTCATTGTGGTCTGGATTGGTTTTGTAAAGGGGATTAAATAGTGGGAATACATTCCTTTGCTGGTGGCAACAAGCCAAACCCAAATATAAAATGCTATATTGTTGTAAAGGTGGCAAATCAATGGAAAACAAACAAAAGTCTTCTTGGTACAATACCCTCAATCCGATTCCTTTTAATTTCTGAAGATATCTACACTAAAAGGATGACTGGTTTCATTATTTTCTTTTATTTTTAGATCAACAAGCTTAACCAATTTTGAGCGTCTGTTTATTTCATGGTAGGGCTGACTGAACTGCAGCCCTTATTACTGGGGGAGCAGTACACTGACAACCTACTTCCCCCTTCAAAATCAAAGGCCTGCTTAAACTTTGTGAAAGCAAGAATAAAAATCTAAGTAGACCTTCTTGCACAGTGTTGACACCAGCACTTTTATCTAAAGCTAAATTAAACTTGGGGTAAGGTTTAATGGTGGTTATTGCTCTTATTCCTCTTTTCCTCTTCTGTGGTCTCCTAGCTCAGATTCAGACAGTGTGCATTATCCTGTGTTTGTCCTGGATTTGCCAAATATTATGGTCATGCCACAGATCACCTTCTCATGTCTTTTCTTTGCCATCACTAATCACCACATCACAGACTGAGATATGTTTTTATGATCTGCTATGAGAAAATTTTGCACATCATTACATTTCCTTATACTGGTCTTACTGACAAATTTCTTGCTGCATAATCATTACTCAGAAATACAAAGTAATAATAATCCCTGTGAAAAACATTTTCAGTCTTTGGGCTGTTTATATATGTTGATAATGGCATACAGACAATTCTCCATCATGGCCTGATTATCTAAACTGCCCAGCATTGCTTCTGTTTCCTGATTGAATGCTACTGGTGTGAATGGGAGGCGTTCATAAACACACTGTGAGGCACCACCACAGGTACAGGACAGTTACCCAGATAAGCACAAACAAGAAAGTATCTTTACAAGAGGGCAAGACAAATGATCTTGCAGTATGTGAGGATCTCACTGATATCTTCTACATGTCAGCGTAACTATTCGCCTGCAGATGGCCTGTGTATGTTTTTTAAAGACAGCAGCTGTATTGTTGCTGCAGCATGGAGCACATGGTTGCTGCGTGTGGAGGCTGTAGCTGAGGGCCAATAGAAGGTACCTGAGCACCCACAACCTTTCAAAATCCTTTGCCAATGGGCCAAATTGCACAAAATCCTGAAATGACCATGAGCAACTCATGAGAAAGATGAGTATACACCTACTACAGGACAGAGGAGAACAGTTTAAGGGAGAAAGCAACCAGCAAGGAGCACTGGAACCTGGACACCAGCTGTGCCTGTGTACGGGGCAGCCAAGCAGGTCAGACGCTGACAAGGTTTGTAAGACACTGATGTGAACAGGGCCGTGCTAGAGATGTGTGTTGTCACACCCGGTGCCAGCGCGCATCTGTGCTCGCAAGGGAAGAGTTGCACAGGGAGACACCCAGCCTCCCTGCCACACTGTGCCCTCCACAAAACCCAGTAGGGTCTCAACAAGGGGGAAAGCAGCAGGTTTCAGCTCCCCCCTTGCCTCCAGGCCTCTGAGAGTCAGCCCTGGCACCAGGTGACAGGTTCCACTGCCACCCGTGTCATCACCACCCTGCTCCTGCCGCCATACCCAGCAGAGAGTGGGAGATGGAAGCAGTGGTAAAAAGGCTATGAAGGGAGGAGGCACAGATCTCCCTTCCTTCCCTCACCCCCCAAAACTAGGTCACACTGCATTGGAAGCAGAAGGAAAAAAGAGAAAAGGGTCTGGGACTGAAGGCACTCTCTGGGACTTAGCAATGCTATCTGGATTCTGGCTGAGACCTTCTGTTTATTTAGTATATCAGATATTTTGGTCATCTTTGGTTTGCCTTGTTTATCACTAACCTGTATATATAACATTCTGACTTACATTATTTGCAATCACAGGTCTGATCACGCCCTGGGTAAGCTCTTCATTATTTGTACTTCAGTGCAATAAAGTTTTTTGTTGTTACTTGAAACCATAACTGCTATCCACCCAACTATTGCAAAGGGGAAACTACAGCTTTGCAAAAGTAAGTGTAGAACAAACAAACCAATCAAAAGATTGTGTCCCTTATAACACCATCTCTAACCACTGACCTGCAACAGGAGGTCTAATTTAAGAGGAATGTGGGATCTGTCACTGTCATCAGCATCTATCCCAAACAAGGAGTCTGGAGGGAGTCCTAAGTCCAAGCACACAGTGGTGTTTCCAGAGCTGGAAACTGGGCATGGACTTGGGAGCTGACTCAGTTTTGCAAAAGCACTGAGACTGCCAGTCCAATAGCACCAATCTCAATAGCCCATGGGAGTCACCTGGTGCCCGACCAGCTGAGGACAGGCCGAGGCAGAAGAAAAGTGACATGGTCATCTGGAAAATACCCACCGCCCCAGACTGCTAATGCCCAGCTTAGGCATTTTGGTCACCGTCAGCTCTTCAGGTAAAGATCTGCACCTTCATGAGGAAAATTATACCCCTGCAAGCTGAAAGACCTGGGGGAACTGCCTGAAGGTATACCTGGCTGTCAGGTAGCAGGGATTCCAAATTGCATTGGGGCTGCTAATTGCCAGCACGTGGCCATTATTTGCCCTCTCACAGGAGCCGGCAGTGATGTTAGTCCTGAACGTGGCAAGTGTTGAGGGGAAGGTACACCCAAAGCACCGCAGCAGCGCGGGCAGAGGCATCGCGCTGGGGAGACACAGCCTGTGTGAGTTTGGAAAGGCTAGGTCCATTCCCCCCCAACGACACATAATTGGGAACATGGTGCTTCAAGGAGCCTACGATCAGGCAGGTTTTCTCTAACAAAGCACATTCTCTCTTCTCACCACCTTTCCCACAGCCAGCAGGTTTACCACTGAACATGCCTCCGACAAAGCAGAGCTCTCCCTTTTCCCTCTGAAATGCACCCAAGGAGTGTAAAAGTGGTTTGTCAGGTGACTAGATACCATCAGAGCCTACAAGATCATTCGAATGCGGCTTTGATCCAACCTCTTTCTATCTGTTGCATCAGTGTATGTCATACAGCAAGGTTTGCTGCAGGCCAGCTGTCAAGGCTGGCAGCAAGAGTGGGAGACACACTGCTCTGGCCATGGCTGAGCCAAGAGCAGAGCCTGGCCCCTCCACCTGGCCAACACAAGAACCCAATGAGCCAGCTCCTAACTCACTGCTGCCAAAGTGGTCCAGGTTAACTTCTGTTGCACTTGGGTTTGTTTTTAAATCAGATCTTTCTGATTGAACTAGTTTGCAGAGCCTATATATCTATTTACCTGGCATATAAGGTAATAGAGGCAAGAGGCTGGTCTGATTGATTCCTCACCTCCAGTGTGCTTTAGTCCAAAAAATGCATTGGGTGGTGGCACAATAGGAAGAGAGGTCAGAAGCCATGGCTAGAAACCCAGCAAACCAAGTGTAACTTTTACTTCCACTGTCCAGTCTGTGTTTGCAACAAATACAGAAAGCCTTTGGCCAGAAATGGCCTTTGGCTATTTATAACTGAAAACAGTTATAAATAGAAACCTGTCTCACCTGTTAACAGTGGGAAGCAAAGAAGAAGGTTGCAAGTTTTACAGAAGTTGCAATTAACTGAAATCGAGACCCAGCAGGTCACAACCTGGCAAGATTTGTCCTGCCAGAACAGTACCAGAGTTTCCTTTGGCAGCAACCTTTGGAGGGCGGTTGCTTGCTCACTTTCCCTCCCCCAGGTCAGCAACTCTGAGCCTGCTTGCTGCCAGCACAGAGGCTCCCTGCACTGCCATGCTGGATGATGTGGTGTAAATGCCCTTTGCAGGGCTCACAAGGATGTGGGAGGCCACATCAGGGCCCGTCTCCTGCAGCATCCCCTGGCCCAAGCCTCAGCAGCAGCCTACGAGCAGGGCACACCTGTAGTCAGGGCTCTCACATCCACATTTTCCACACAAGGTGACCAGCAGCCCAAAAACATCTGGGGTGGAGGTAGCCCTTTTGCTTTCGTGCCCTCTTGAACTACTGGGACAGGAGCTAATAGGGCATGAAATGACAGTGACAAGACTTTGCTTAACAGTATTTCACTGAGCTTTCCAGTGCTCAGTGTATCTCATTTTTCCCCACATGCAGCTCTACTGGTTCAAGCATGGAAAGCTTCACCAAGGTAGTTTCTAAATGCCTTCCTTTTTCTGCTTCCTTCTTCAAGAACTCAAGAAGTGTTACTCCACACACACCCAGATTATTACACAATGGCTCTGTTGTTTCAGAAGCAATCAAAACAGTGAAATCAGTTTGACATGATTATAGGTGGAAGTTGGAAGATGAGATGATCTTGTGATAAAGAACAGAGATAGGTCTGTGTTGAACTGAAATCTCCACCATGTTGTTATAACCTTCACTGCAACATTGACTTTGCAATTAAACTTCCAGATTAGAGTGAAAAACTCCAAGGAGGGCACCAAGCAACTTAATCATTGTAACAATGTTTTATTATGAGGATGCCAATGGTGGAGCACAGGCTGCCTTAATGGAGCCAACTATGAGAGAAGCCAGACAAACTGAGAAAAAAAAAAATACATTCTCAGTAAAGATGTCTCTGGGGAAAAGGGCTGTGTTTTCTCAGTCTGAATCCTAATTCCAAGAAGAGGGGGGGTGGGTTTGTAGGTGAGCAGTTTCCTTATGTGAGAGACTCACCCCAGGCAGAAGGACCTCAGCTTGGGACTGGATGGGCAGAACACCTGAGGGGCACCAGGCAAAATCACACCTTTGAAGAGCAGCAACATCCTACCTCAGTGCACACTCAGGATTTCTTTCTGTGTAATTCTTTATCAGCTCTGAAGTAAGCCCGGGTCCCACCCTTTCAGCCACCATGTTGCTGAAGAGTTGAAGTGGAGCACACACCTTCCTCAGCTAAGTGAGCTTTTTGGGGGGACATATCCTAGGCAGCTAGCCTGGGAAACCAGTGGCACTGCCACTGGTGCCCAGGGTGGCTGAAGATGACACTGGCACAGGAGTCCACATCTCCCTTACAGGTTAAAGTCCACACAGTTTGGGAACTGCTGATCTGCTCCAGGTGGGATGACTTGGCTGTGCTGTCCCAAAGAGCAGGCAACAGCTGCTTCTCAGAGAGACACATGGTTTTCCATTTTTCTGTACAAAAATCAGCTGAAGGCATGGATTTAATCCTAACTTCAAATTGTAGGTGCTGAATATAGTCCTTCTACCAAAAACAGCTGTAACCAGCAGCAGCTGTGGCTATAAATCAAGGCTGAATTTTTGCTTTAACATGTCAGTTGAGCTGAGATGCAAACTTTGCTTTTCTCCCCCTTCACCCACTTTTCCCCAGGCTGAGCCCTCCAGGACCCATTTCAACCATGTTCAAACACTGTGGCTGGAGCTGTCGGTCAGCAAAGCCAAGAGAGTAGGGAAATGGCACCTCAGCAGCTTAAGGATGGAGTTCATTCACAGGTCTAGATTGTTTATAAAGGCAGGTTACTCCTTTCAACCTCAGCAGGCTGTTTTTCACAAAACAAGTGTACTAAAATAAGGAAATGTTTTCTGGTGGAAGAGAACATCTTGACAGCTGGACAAAAGCATGATTGCCCACATTTGCCCAGATGAGCCCAAACACACTGTCACTCAGATTACTCTGTATTCGCTGACTTGCCTCCAAACAGGAGTGTGTGAGGTGCCAGTCTGTGCCTCCTATTCTCAAGTTCACATCTAACATTATGCTTGACCGGGGCTACTTTCCACCAGATTCCTTATAGTGCAGCTTACTGCTATTCCTTTGTGTTAGGAAACTAAAACAAAGAGGCAATGAAAGAACCTTAGAAGGCATCCAGGTTGCTTTAATTCATTGTTCCCTCAGTGCTGTAATTAAGATATACATAATCTTCTTTTTCCACTCCAGTTACTCTCAACCTTACTGATGCCAGAACACAGCTTTGCATCTCTCAGGTACCTCAGAAAGAAAGATATTTCACCAGAAGACAAAGATGTTTTTAAGAATAATTTCCACATCAGTTCAAGTGATAATGCAGTCATGTGGGTGTTGTATAACTGATATTATATTCTTAGTAACTCCCTTTTTAGAGGCGAAGTACAAACATTTCCAGCATGCATACTTACAAGAAATATGCTTGCAAAGCAAGATTACTTCCTATGAGAAAAAGCAAAACACAACACTCTCTTTAAATGGGCAAACATAATACATTTCCTCTTCCCATACCACAGTAAAGGCTTACACATGCATGTCACGTACACACAAATAAACATCCACATGTGTAAGATTCACCACAATCTAAAAAGGAAAGTGCTGTAAAAGGACCCTGTAGTAATTGGGCAGCACATAATGATGCAAATGAGTATATCTCAGGAAAGCTGCAAGCCTCATTGTCTTGTTTTGCAATGCTAACCACATGCAGACACAGACACAGAGCGAACTAGTTTTCATGTGAGCTCTGTTCTCCTTCCATAAAGGTCGGTGGTAAAGACCTCCTTGGCATCTATCAAAGTCAGGGACTGTTGAGGTGAGAGCTGATTAACGTTTAGAACAGACAAGAAAACCAGTGATTCGAATAACTTAATTCCTCCAGTCTTAAATAAATGACTGTTTCCCTGGGAAAACTCATCAAAGCAGTTATTCTGAGAAAAAAATTCTCTTCTTGCTGTACCCTGTCCTCAGGTCAGAATTATTCTTCTGGGATGTAACTACCCACCTCGACTCCCAGTCACGAGACAACAAAAAGTGATATGTAGTTTTGGGGCATTCTTTGTCTCATCCCAAAGCAAATGTGTAAAATAGGTTAGATGAGTCACTCCCCAAAAATGCATCTTTCTCTCTACTGATGGTAGAAGGAGGCTCCCACACAGACCTTGGGAGTGAACCACGTTCTACCCCTCTGGGCTGAGGACAGGAAGGACACACTGCTCACTTGGACTGTAGGAAATTTCCTGTTCAGCTCTAAATCCAGGTACTAGCTGGACTAACCTAAGGACAGAAACAGGGTGCACCATCCCTCCATCAGAGAGCTGAACAGGACTCATTTTTTCACTTTGTTGTACATCCTGCCACTATCTATCTGTAGCCAGCCTCCAGGGCACCATGGTGGAGAGAGGAAAGGCTGATTGCTTCATGCCTGCTGCAGAGGCACGTGAGCACAGGTTTTATACAGGGCAATGCAAAAACCAGTCTAGTCTCCTTTACAATCCCTTCATACATGTTATTTTGTGGTTATCTGAGGATGTGTCTTTTTCCCTAGGAATAAATTTCTTCCTTTGCTGCACAATAGCTTCCATAACTTAGTATATTCCATATTAAAAAGGATTTAGGTCATTGTCCTCATTACACTGCTTGAGAGGCTGATCCAGAAGTTCAGTCTTTGAATGGTTTTACTAATTTCAAGCCTAAACTCCCCTGAGACCAACTTCTTGCCAATTGGTTTTGTGCCAGCAGTGTCATTTAACTTAAGTACTTCTTCTCCCTCTGCAGTTTTTGCCCTCACCCTGTTCCCAAAAAGTTATTTATAAAGAGTCACCATTAATATCCAAAATTCCAGAAGCCAGCTTCTTTTATGGTCCTTCTAATGGAAGACATGCTGTTCTCATGTGAGTAACACTTGTTCCCATTCAACTAATTAATCCTTCTGGAGCAAGGGTAACCAAAACTATGGACAATATTTCATTGAAGAATATCTGTAGAAATACACCAACACTTCTCTGTCTCTATGTAGAAAAATACCTCACCTGGTTATCAAGTTTATCATTACTTTTCTTTTTTTTTTTCAACTCTTGTCATAGTAGTGGTTCTGGCATCCTCTCACCAATCAATAAACATAAACCTTTCTTCCTTCAGTTCCTCCTTTCACAACAGCAGCTGTTATGAAAGGAAAGCTGAGCCTGGAGCAGTGTCAATGCTGAGCAGTAATAAAGTGGGAACAAAAAGAGACTGAAAGGCCGGAAAGGCTGGACACTGAAGGCGATGCCCACATTTAGATGCTGGGAGCAATGCTACCAGATCCAATGCTCCAGAAGGACACCTCCCCTCTCCAGCCCCATTCTCCTTTCACTCCCCACTTCCCAGCTGTTTCCCCTTCAAAAAAAAGACATAGCCACAGATGAATTGATCCTCTTCTCCCTGCTCCCCAGGTGGACACCACGGAGGTGGAGGAGCGGGCAGCAAGCCTTCCAGCAGCACTGTGCCTCCCTGCCAGGTAGACAAACACTATGCCTGGAGGAGACATGACGTCACACCACCTCCTCTCTCATGCCTTCCTATGGGTTTCCCCAGGAAAAAGGATAAAGTTAGCATGTGTTGGGATAAGTTAAATAAACACACATATAAAATAGAGCCTTACCTCCACCCTTGTTTCCTCACAAGCCCATGTGATTCAGCCTGTGGCACCTTATTTTGCACATTGAGAGGCCTTCCTCTCCTCTGTGACAAGCAAGGAAAGCAAAGGGCATGGCTCAGCCTTTCCAGGCAGCCCTGGTCACAAATGTCCTTCAGACAGGCAGGCAGAGGAAAAGACGAGGTGGGTGCTGCCTGGGTCGTGCTTCCCGTCATGGCTCCTGGACTGTAACATCTTTTGGTAAAGCATCTCTTGCTCCAATAAACTGTATCCAGTTTCTGTTATTATTAATTTCATGCTGTCCACCAGGATGTGATAAAGACAAGTGTATGGTTATAAAGCTCTAAAAAGTTTCCCTCTAGGGACTTTTATTTAGCCAGAGGACAAATAGTATTTGTGGTTTATGGCCTGGATTCTCATCAGGAGAAAGGAAAAAGAGGGTTTGAGAGGTGTTTCCAACTGCTTTCCCCAAAATCATCTGATTCTATTCCCCTTCACAGAAAGCATTTGTCAGTTTTATGCTGAGGAGCACATTTGCCAATTTTCCTCAATACAGCTCACAGAGTTGTGAAAGAAAGTTGCTGGATTTCTTCTAAGGAGAAATGGATTGTGAAAAATGAAAATATTTCATTCCACACATGATACAGGAGTTTTGCAATGTCATTTGTTTTCTTAAGTAATATCCAAATATTTTCTCTTGCTGTGTTCCAGCCAGGATCCACTTGAGCTTTCATACGACAATAAAATAAATGTGAATTATGTGAAGCTAAAAAACCCAAATCAACCACTATACAAACCTAATGGCACACACAGGTAATCTCATACAAAAGTATCTAACATGTGCCATTATCCCCTGCTAATATGTAAGGAGGTGGGGAAAAGAACCACAAGAATATTAATCATAGCACTGGTTATCATAGCACAGGATGTTAGATTAGCCCACAACATAGACACCATCAGTGTGAATTAATGGGATTATTGTTCCACTGTAGAAAGACCCCATGCCTAATCCTTGTCTAGATTAGCACTGTTCCATGAATATCAAAGGAATTGCATCCTATAGGCATGGCTAGCAATCCCAGCTCCCTCCACCTTTTCTAGTTCACAAGAAAAGCACGCACATTTAGAGCAAATACTAACCTTGTTCCAGGCTAGACTGTTGCACCCCACTCCAGTCAAAAATATCTTTAATTAAGACAGTGAGAGCTGAACAAGGCGGCCTTTGTTATACAGCCTGAACAAAATCTTCAACAGGGAAAATGGGCAGGGAAGATTTCCAATCGGATGAGGCATTGTGAAATAACTTACAGCTTTCAATACATCAAATTACAAATTTCACACCCACCACCAGTGAGGGGCAGCTGGTGACAGGACTCTGTGCACTGGAGGTGTTTCAGTAGCTGAAATGGTGGCAGGAAGGACTTCCAGCAGCATTCACAGCAGAGAAAAACTTCACATTTCGTGAAGCCTTGGTCATTCAGCAAAGGCTTTCCACAAGAGCTTTGAATCAGAGCATGTAAGTTGTCCCCCTCAAAGGTAGGCTCAAGAGGATGAGATAAGCTGGGCCAGAGAAAAAGGTATATTTTTCTATCAGGAAGTATTATTGTATTCTACTGAAACCTTCTGTCTCCTAAGACAGAAAAATGAGAATAGCCCTTTGGATGTTTTTCTGGAAACATGGAAATGAAGACACACAGATCTATTTCCTTGCTGAAAGCATTGTGTTGAATTATTTCCCTGCCTCCAGCAGCAAACCATGGACTGAGAACTGTAGCTTTACTGATACAGTTAAACTACACCAGTGTAGGAGCAGTTGTGGTGGTTAAAGCACCATTACACAAACTCTAGGCACCCACACTAAGTGATCAAACCACATGAAATGCACCTTTTGGTTCTTTTGCTAAATTAACATTGTAGGCTCCCAAGCCACTTCCATCCTTAAAAAAAATCCTTTAAAAGGGCTAACAGAGTTTGGCTCACAGCTGTTTTATAAAGTGGGCCACTAGAGACTTCAGAAATTAATTATCTGAAAAAAAAAATAAAAAATGAAAGGAAATATTTTGCAAACATTTTGCTCTCTGTAGTTCATTTGTGGGATAGTTTTTATTTCCAAGAATGTGTTTGTCGTTCTGTTTCTTCCACCACAGGGGCGTCTAAACAGCTTCTAACCCTAGGGTTGTTTGCAAACAGTTTTGTTCAGCTGTTTATAATTCATTAAAATTATTCTGTTGTGCCAGCATTATTTCTCCTTTTGTAATCTCTGACTGAAGCATTCTGAAAGGAAGAATGTAAATAATGATCAATTAATCATAGCATTCTGCAACTATGGAAATAAAGTCTTGCAGCCACGCACAAACCCAGGCATTCAGCTGAATGAAGGGCAGCTCACAGAACAGGCAGGCAAGCAAAATCTGACCTGCCTGGAGCAACAACCCCTCCCCACAAGCCTGGCCTCTTCTGCACCCCTGCCCCTTCCCAGTGGCACCGCTGGCATCACGGCAGCACGTGGGGCCGCCCTGGCTGACTCCCCACTGACTTCTCACTGCCTTCTTGCCATCCCTCCAATGGCAAGTGCTTTGCTATTGAAGTACTTCCCAGGCTGAAAAGATCACCACCTCTTATTCATAGGAAGTGATGTGGTCAAACAGGCATGCTGAGGGCTGGGCAGCAAGGAAGCTTTAAAGGCTTCCCTACATAACAGCTTCTGGGCACTTCGTGGAGTGTTGGAGCAAAGTCCAGTTTTGCCAAAGCCCAATAGTTGTATCCAGTTGTTCACCAGAGGCCCCATCCCTCTCCATCCACCTTGAGGGTGACCTTGCTGTAGGACACTGGCACAAGGACTTTCTGCAGCACACAGGGGAGCCAGCCCTGGCCAGCAAGGCTGCCATGTCTCCTCTCTCTGAAACCCAGCTGATGGCCACCTGCTTGCTGAGGGCGGCCCCCTGGGCAGACTGTCCTTGCTGAGAAATTCCTGGTTATCAGCTCATAAATTCAGGTTGTGCTGATAGGAACAGAATTGAGTGCTCTTCTAAATAGAAATGGCCTACACAGTGATGGGAGGGCAGAGGAGGGAAGGAAAAAAATAATAATCATAAAACCTTTTTCTTGCATTTAGTCTGTTTTTCATTTATTTCCCTAAAGAAATTAGGTTAATGCAACTGTGAGCTGTCTCTGGACCTCTTTGCATGGTGGCTCCCACCCATCCTCTCACCACCCTACCACCAAACTGCCAAAAATTACCAAGACAGATCTCTCAAAGACAGCAGTTTCCTAGAAGTTTCTCAGGGAGGCAGCCAGTGAGAAAAGAGAGAGCAGTGTCCCCCAGGTGCCCCCAGCCCAGCCCAGGGAAGGGGCACAGAGCCATCCCCTGGCTGGGCACCAGACCTCCAGGAAACTTCTCACCAGCAGAGGAGCCACATCAGCCAGTGTCTGCTGCATTCCATCCCCCAGCACAACAAACCACAAGACACAGAGCTGTAGGAAACCACGTTTCACCCGCTCTGGAAGTGGGTTACAGAGAAGCACGTCATGACCCGGTTGCAAGCCCTCCGTAGGTACGTGCCTGCACAGCAGAGCGGGCTGGCAGCAGAAACTGCAGAGAGCACACACCCCTGGGTTCCCACTGCTGCAGAGGCCAGGTCTGCTGCATGGGCAGGGGGCTCAGTTTCCTCCTGCTGCTGACCAAACACTCGGGTGAGAGGGATGCTAGGGTGCTTTTGAGAACAAAGCCCCACAGCTGTATCTACGTCATATGGTGCCTGGTCATCTCCGTGAGGAGAAAAGGCATGGGGATGGGTAGAAGGAAAAGTATTTAATGAGAAGCACTGTAAAAGCTGGCACATATTAAACAGCTGCTTCCAGTCTGCTGCTCTTCAGGCCCATCAGACGTAAGAGTCAGCCCAGGGAAAGGCAGGCCAGGGCAAGTGCTCCTATAAACACACAGTCCTGCACACAGGAAAATTACTTTGGAAAATGTTTAGGAGGAGACTGAGTGACTTCTATGCATGGTACAACACTTCATCCAGCCATCTGCCCAGATTCCCCAGTTACTGATTAAGACATCCTAGGGAGTGCTAAGAGTAGCAGATGGAGCCATTTCCCAGTTATTTTGATGGATATGATTGACTTTGGCAGAGGGAGACAGGTACTGTGGAGTTGCTTTGAGTTATAAAGAAAATCAGGAAAAGATTTGTTCTGCAGGAACATTTTTTTCTAGTAGAGGTTGATAGCAAAAAGCACAGCGATGGCTGAAATTCCATCTCAGGGCTAAAGTTATAACCAAGATGTTGGAGCACCTGAACATGCTCAAAGCACATCAAGTCTGCGGGGAGTGTCTGAAGCCATGGGTAGTTCTTCTACCTTGCAGGGATTGGATCTGCTTTCAAATCCGTTCTCTCTGAAGAACATTAATTCTGAGCAGGCTGTTGCTGTCAGCAGGGTGCTGAAGGGTGTGTGGATGACATAAATCACAGAGGGAACATGGCTGAGTGTCAGAGCCTCCTTCAGAGTAACGCCATCCAACATCATGCCCAGCAGCTGCAGCACAACCATCATCTTAATGCAAGAGCCATAGGATTTCTGTCCTCTCCTCCACATCCATCCCCTAGAAAAGTAACGGCTGGAAACTTGAACCAGAGATACTTGCCAGGCAAAAGAAATCACACCCAGAGTTGAACCTTAAAAACAAACAAACAAACAAACAGCCCAGACTTTCCTGAAGAGCTAAGGTCTTTATTAAGTTCATACCATGTGCTAACATTTGCAGTGCAATAAGAGACTGGGTTCCCCGGTAACACAGAACAGCCCTGAGTAGATAAAGAAACTTCAGTATCTACTGTGTAAATCTAAGGGAGCTCCATTCTTTTGCAACCAGCCATTTAGTGAAAACTGACGTACTCATGTGGGAGCAGCTGGGGGAGAAATGAGACTCAGTAGATGTCTCAAGTAAGCAGTTTTCATCAACCCAATGTGAAGCCAAGTGTTCTTCTCTGTTTCAGCTGATGCATGCTTTCCACTGCTCTGTGAAAGTTTTCATTTTCCATTTTCTAAGGCTACAGATTTCCATCTCTTACCCTAGTAGTTATTTCAGTGGTTTATTATTTTTCCAGCCCCTTCTGATTTGCTCAGAAAATACAGAGAGGCCAGCTATAGTAAACTGTCACAGGATATGCAAAATCTTTACAAGAAATACACATCTCCAACCTCCTGTTGCCCTCACAAACAACAAGATCGCAATGGAAGTTTAAAGAAACAGTCTGCTCTGTGCAGTTGAGATTTGATGTCAAATCTTAACATCCCTTAAGCTTTAAACACCCTTTCTGCAACCATTTATGTTGCCTGACAGACGGGCTGATCCTCAACAGACACTCCTCAACCAGAAATCACCTCAGAGACTTCCAAGCTGTTGACAGCCTGGCCATGGCAAAAGACAACAACTGTGGCATTGCTAATAACACTCAGGTACATCTAAAATCCTCCTAATTTCTGCTACTTGGCATGGATTGATTGTAACCCTTCAGAGAGGCTTTGATGCTTCACCAGACTTCCAGGAGGCAGCACAACTTTGATGAACAGGCTGACATTTATGAAAGGAGGAGCAATCAAGGTTAATGGCCCTCTTCTCCAGAGGAAGTTTTGAGCAATAAATAAAACCCATGAGCATCCAATAAATGCTCCATATGCTTTCTCACTGACAAATAATTATTGAAGCAAAACATTTGCAACATAGGAGTTGAATGTAGAAACAGGAGTGAAAGACTGGCAAATGTTCCTAAAGAAACTTGAGCTTTCTCTTATGTCTGCCAGAAAGTAAAACAAGTACAACCCTCCCTGTCCTCTCCATCCACTAGGAGTCTGAAAATCTTTTAGAAAGAAAGAAAGGCCATGATCATTGCTCAGGTCTGTTCAAAGTAAAGCTAAGAAATTTCTGGAGAGACACTGATCAGTAGTTTTGTCTGGACAGCATGGAAGACCAATCTTTTTAACCCCTGTCTATTAGTTATGTCTGCCAGAAAGTAAAACAAGTACAACCCTCCCTGTCCTCTCCATCCACTAGGAGTCTGAAAATCTTTTAGAAAGAAAGAAAGGCCATGATCATTGCTCAGGTCTGTTCAAAGTAAAGCTAAGAAATTTCTGGAGAGACACTGATCAGTAGTTTTGTCTGGACAGCATGGAAGACCAATCTTTTTAACCCCTGTCTATTGGAAAAAAAAACAAACAAAACCAAACAAACAAACAAAAACTTGCCAACTTTCTGGGCAACTTTGTAAACTTTGGTGTTACAGTGATGATAGTCCAAAGAAAAGGTGGTGGAGTAACTAGCTGGAAAACTAGCCTCAGAGAGGCATGTGGAGAGATTAAAA
>NW_009952564.1:2863980-2873832 GCF_000747805.2 Chaetura pelagica | reverse complement strand
TTCACTCTGGGAAAATCGCTTAGTCCTTGTGTCAATTACCAACTGTCAGAGCTCTGAAGCAGCAGGACCCAGCAATGAAGTCAGGTATCTCTCAGAAACAGTTCTCTGTTCAAAGAAGCTGGCGGGGAAGGATTGAAAGAGAACTAAAATACAAGGTAGTTACTGAGTGTTAGCAAGCCCATAGTAAAATCTAGGTGAGATAAGGTGGCTGGTTTTTTTACTATAAGGTAACTAAACGAGGACAACTTGCTCCACTCCTCCCATGACTAACCTCACCTTCCTCGCCTCACTGTACATATGGTATTTGCAGTGAGTAAACCATATGTAAACTCCAGATAGCACATCCCTAATAGGCTGATGTGATATGCATGCTCTTTAAATCAATTATTAACATTTTAATTAACATTGAAAGACTTAACTGATGGTTCTTAAAGCTTCAATCCAAAAGGCTTCATTTTCCTAGATGTCAATTGGCTGGCTTCTCCCACAGACACCAACATACAACATCAGAGCCAGCCTTTGAAATGGCAGACCTTCACTTCCACACACGTTTTCTTACAAAGTGAAAAGAAGAAGCTGAGCATGGCTGGTCACAGCCAGTCCTCCACAGCTGTTTTTCCACACTCTTTAGTCAGTAAAGTCTCAAGGGGAACACGGAGCCAAAAGGTCATACACCACCAGCAGCCTGTACATGGAAGCGTCACAGCCTATGGGGTTTCCCTGTCGGGGCTTGAGAACAGCTGTGCTGATAAGGTTTGGGGATTTTCTAATAAAAAGGAAAGAAAGAAAGAAAGAAAGAAAGAAAGAAAGAAAGAAAGAAAGAAAGAAAGAAAGAAAGAAAGAAAGAAAGAAAGAAAGAAAGAAAGAAAGAAAGAAAGAAAGAAAGAAAGAAAGAAAGAAAGAAAGAAAGAAAGAAAGAAAGAAAGAAAGAAAGAAAGAAAGAAAGAAAGAAAGAAAGAAAGAAAGAAAGAAAGAAAGAAAGAAAGAAAGAAAGAAAGAAAGAAAGAAAGAAAGAAAGAAAGAAAGAAAGAAAGAAAGAAAGAAAGAAAGAAAGAAAGAAAGAAAGAAAGAAAGAAAGAAAGAAAGAAAGAAAGAAAGAAAGAAAGAAAGAAAGAAAGAAAGAAAGAAAGAAAGAAAGAAAGAAAGAAAGAAAGAAAGAAAGAAAGAAAGAAAGAAAGAAAGAAAGAAAGAAAGAAAGAAAGAAAGAAAGAAAGAAAGAAAGAAAGAAAGAAAGAAAGAAAGAAAGAAAGAAAGAAAGAAAGAAAGAAAGAAAGAAAGAAAGAAAGAAAGAAAGAAAGAAAGAAAGAAAGAAAGAAAGAAAGAAAGAAAGAAAGAAAGAAAGAAAGAAAGAAAGAAAGAAAGAAAGAAAGAAAGAAAGAAAGAAAGAAAGAAAGAAAGAAAGAAAGAAAGAAAGAAAGAAAGAAAGAAAGAAAGAAAGAAAGAAAGAAAGAAAGAAAGAAAGAAAGAAAGAAAGAAAGAAAGAAAGAAAGAAAGAAAGAAAGAAAGAAAGAAAGAAAGAAAGAAAGAAAGAAAGAAAGAAAGAAAGAAAGAAAGAAAGAAAGAAAGAAAGAAAGAAAGAAAGAAAGAAAGAAAGAAAGAAAGAAAGAAAGAAAGAAAGAAAGAAAGAAAGAAAGAAAGAAAGAAAGAAAGAAAGAAAGAAAGAAAGAAAGGAAGGAAGGAAGGAAGGAAGGAAGGAAGGAAGGAAGGAAGGAAGGAAGGAAGGAAGGAAGGAAGGAAGGAAGGAAGGAAGGAAGGAAGGAAGGAAGGAAGGAAGGAAGGAAGGAAGGAAGAAAGAAAGAAAGAAAGAAAGAAAGAAAGAAAGAAAGAAAGAAAGAAAGAAAGAAAGAAAGAAAGAAAGAAAGAAAGAAAGAAAGAAAGAAAGAAAGAAAGAAAGAAAGAAAGAAAGAAAGAAAGAAAGAAAGAAAGAAAGAAAGAAAGAAAGAAAGAAAGAAAGAAAGAAAGAAAGAAAGAAAGAAAGAAAGAAAGAAAGAAAGAAAGAAAGAAAGAAAGAAAGAAAGAAAGAAAGAAAGAAAGAAAGAAAGAAAGAAAGAAAGAAAGAAAGAAAGAAAGAAAGAAAGAAAGAAAGAAAGAAAGAAAGAAAGAAAGAAAGAAAGAAAGAAAGAAAGAAAGAAAGAAAGAAAGAAAGAAAGAAAGAAAGAAAGAAAGAAAGAAAGAAAGAAAGAAAGAAAGAAAGAAAGAAAGAAAGAAAGAAAGAAAGAAAGAAAGAAAGAAAGAAAGAAAGAAAGAAAGAAAGAAAGAAAGAAAGAAAGAAAGAAAGAAAGAAAGAAAGAAAGAAAGAAAGAAAGAAAGAAAGAAAGAAAGAAAGAAAGAAAGAAAGAAAGAAAGAAAGAAAGAAAGAAAGAAAGAAAGAAAGAAAAAGAAAGAAAGAAAGAAAGAAAGAAAGAAAGAAAGAAAGAAAGAAAGAAAGAAAGAAAGAAAGAAAGAAAGAAAGAAAGAAAGAAAGAAAGAAAGAAAGAAAAGAAAGAACCACTACCAGTTGTTTTATTTAATGGGGCCTTCCACATCCTCTGGTGCTTGAACCCCAAGGGACAACCAAGCTCAGAAGTGAGGACAGCCACCCAGGCTCAGCTTGTACTCCCCACAGCTCTGCCTCTGCTCCTGCTTCACCTGCAGGGGCACCTGGCAGGGAAAACAGTCCAAAACACTGAGGCCATGAGGAAAAGTTTCATCACAGCATCACAACTTTGTTTCAGGTGTTAAGAACCCGTTGAAAAGCCCACTGCCTTTCAGCATGGGTGGGGAAGGAGCACCATGTGCTGGAGCACCCAGGGTGGATTTTCCTTTCCCACAGCAGGTCCAGTGAGAGGACAGAGCAATAGCTTGGTGTGCCAAGAGCTATACACTCCCCTCATCTGTGGGAGCTTCCTTGGAAAGTCAGTCCTCAGACCTTGATGGATCTACCAAGTTGACAAGCTGAATTAAAAGGACGTTTAAAAAAGTTTCTGTCCTTCAAAGCTGCAGAGAAAAACTGGGGAACAAGAACTTCATAAAAGCATTCATAATTTCTGAAATAATTTGCAGCACTAGGACCTTGCAATTCTTCAGTCACTGGACAGGCAACATGGGAAATGCAATTTGCATCACAGATCCTGACTCTCCTGATGTCCAAAGAGACAGCATGATAAGACAGGGCACCAGAACCCTGCAAGCTGCATTTCCCCTCCATGATCTGCATCTCATGCAGCTCCCCAACACCATGCTTGGCTGCTCAGGCTGGGAAGCAAAATGAGCTTGTCCTCTTGATAAACCTGGAACAGATTTGGAAACACTGTAGAGCCTGTCATCCCAGCTGAGAAAGAAGCTTGCTCAGGGCACTACTCTTTGCATAGAGTAGCCAAGTTTGGATCTCTTTGGGCCAAAATGGCTACTACCATGAGAGTCAGGTCCCCAGTTATTTGCTAAAGCTTGCTTGGAGCACATTCTGCTCCCTCTCCTGTCAGCAGCCCTGTACCTGAGCCAAGGAGTGCTTCCTCCTCTCTTCTCCTGTTCCCATCCCCATGGGGCAATCCCCACAGGCTCCTGGCCCTTGGCAAGGAGGGCAGTGAAGGCAGAGGAGAGGGATGGCACCAACCCACGAGTGTCTTGATCCATCCACTTGCCATCAGCAACATGCATCCCGGGGCTGTTGGGGTTGGAGGTGGTGACCTGGCCAAACGGGGAATTCAGCAGAGGTTCAGTGGGCTCTGATGAGCCACCTGTGGCCAGTCGGTGCAGCTGCCACGTCCTGGAAAAATACAGAAGTGAAGCTGGAGGCATTCAGCCAGTGCAGTGCCAGGATTTCTCCAACACCATCAGGTCTGGGCTGACCTGGTGCTGCTCTTGGCTGTGCTGAGGTAGAGGATATGCCACAGGTTTCCTGGAACTGACAAGGCGAGTGACCAACAGTGACAAGAAACCCTGCATCACCCCTGTGCTAGCAAACCCTGGGAGGGGAATACAATGATTTTCGTACTGTTTTGGTCACAATGAAATTAAGAAGGTGCTGTATTTACTGACTACGGCTCTATGACTTCCCAGCTGGAGGAGCATAAACCATCCACGATTTACCAGGATCTGTATTTAATACATACCCACTATACCTAAATTGGAAACTCCGCCTTGCAGCAGCTCCTACCTGCAGAACAGTAGCTGCCACTTCTCCAATTAAGACAAAAACAGAGCGGTTTATTAAGCACAGTTGTGGGAACGTAGTTTCAGTCTTCAGAGGGTTCATCTGAATATTTTTCCATTTCAGTTCATGTAAGTTCACGCCCTTTGGGTTTCACATAAAGCCGTAGGGTCTGAGCGACTCAAAATCTCAAAATCAAAATGTCAAGTTGAAACGAAACCATAAAAGGTATTTGGATTTGCATGAAAACGGGCCCAGATTTGCTTCAGGAGTTCCTGAAGCCTGGTAAAGCTTTTGAAGAGCCTAATCTGAGTTTTGTGGTTTCGGTGCAGACTGAAAACAGCGCGAGAGAGCAGATGGGCTCCTTTCAGGAAGCCAGGGCATAGGAGAATGATTAAGAAGCTATGAGAACAAGAACCACAGGGGGAAAAAAAATATTGTAAAAATCTCCAACACTATATACTAAGGTCTAAGAGGACACAGGTCACATTTTGGTGGTACAAGATAGCAACCCTTTCTGGGGATCAGGCCCTGAATAGGAACAGGGGTCTGAAGGAAAGTCCAGCCATAATAGTGCCATATACCCCTCTGCCCATACATTGAACTTCCTTACCACTGCATCGCACATAATGTGTACCCTGAGAAGCACAGACCCTCCAAAACCCTTGTTTTCCTGGGAGTCTTGTGACCCTGTATCTAATCCCCTTCCCACAGTACTTCAGCCACACATGAGGCAGGAAAACAAAAGAATAACCTACCGGCTTTATGCTCCCTAGTTAACATCTATAAACTTGTCCCAACATCAAATATTTTAAATTCTGTCTTTGATCTATTTTTTAAAGGAGTTCTTTTAATTTCATATGCTCTATATTTATACTTACTGCATTTTTTTCATGGCATAAAAATAAACACTTCAGAGTGACAAGTCAGTTTAGTAGCTCACCTGAAAAATGCGAACAATAAAATAAATTTAATTGAGAAAATGAATTTTCTCCCCTTTATCAGTCTATACATCTCATTCAATTACACTCTTCATGTTAACATCATTTACATTGACAGGATGCAGAGGAGGTGACTTCCTGAGTAGGCACTCATTGATTACTTGAAATTTAGCCTCTTGGCTGAGCAACTGTCTTGAAAACAATATCACGTCATGGCTGACATAATGTGGGTACAAAATGTTATGAACAACATCAGCAAAAACTGTGAAACAAGTATCTTGCTTTAACCTGAACTTCCTAAGCTGCAAATAAATGTTTAGCCCCTTCTTTATTCCTTTTCTGAAAGAAGACTAACAGAGGAAAATAAAATTCTGGCTGAAAAACTGAGGGTTTTTTCACTCATTGACGGCATATTTAGTTTCACATCTGCTCAACAGTGTGTCTTGCCAAAGAAAATCAAATGGTTTCCCATAGCCTCAGCATTCACTGGAATTCACGTGAACTTGGAGTGCTATTTGAATGCTATGTTGTCCTCCCAGGATTGTGCACGGGGGAGCTGTGGCACTCCCCGCTGACTTTCACATGCAGCACCACTGCAGATCAGCCAGCAGCACTTCCAGGATACACACATTTTATATCCATGGTTTGCAGAATAGGATAAATCAGAATTTTAACGTCTGAATTTCATCTCACACCAGCAGGTCGAGCTCTCACAGCTTTCTTTTTGTGCAGTATGTATGTTAAGCTCATTTAAGCTATGAAGCACTTTACTCTCCTCGTGCTTTCAGCAGCATCTTTTGCAATTTAAATTACTTCCCATCGGTTTGCCCTGTCCTCACAGCGCAGACTCTCCCCAGCCACGTCTTGTGTTGCAGAGAGCCCATCACAAGTGCAATCAAGTGCTGCAGCCCTGCCTCAGCTTCAATCCTTCATCAGAGAGGATGATGAGTTCAGTTCCTCGCACCCTCAAAAGCTTTTCGCATCCTGTTACCTAAGATCAGGCCCTGGCATTCAAAGGACGCTTAGTCACACCATTTCCATTTAAATCAGGGGGGTTAGGTGCTTAAGCAGGCTTACAGGCTGGGCCACAGTCTCTATGCTTCATCTATGAGATATGAAGACAAATAGTGCATCCCACACTCCTGCCTTGCAAACTACTAGGTTTGTTTAGAAAATTGTAGTGGGGCTGCTTTGCCATCTGACAGCTCAGCCTTCATTTTGCCAGTAACTGGGGTCAGGGTAAAAACAACTGAGTGGCAAAAGATTCAGCCAACCAAACTGCTGAGGTATCTTCCTTTTTCTAAATGATATTTCAATACATTTTCATTTAATTTTGTAGAAATAGGCTACAGTAAAATATGCAATCTTAAAGTGCAAACCAAAACCCAAACCACTACAATTTACTCCTCCTAAACAAAAAAAAATAGTTTCATTTTCAATCTTGGCAGGAAAGGTTACAGGGGGTAGTCTGAAGTCTTATTTTTCAGACAGCTTGGAGCTTTGGGGAGCAGTTTCAGAAAGAAACCCCAAGCAATCTAAATCCTCACACCTTCCAGAAGTAGGATTTGAGTGACCAGCCTGGCCCCAGGCAGGGACTGCAGAGCATGCAGGAGCGGGCAGAGGCAGCTCTCCATCTCTTGCTGCTGGCATCCCAAACAAGTCAGTGCCTTGTAGGGTTACTGACCCTTTCATAGTCACCTTTTTTTCTTTTTTTCAAAAGAAACATCAGCTTCAAAGAACCAGCTTCTGTGGCAGCCAGACAAACAGGAATTTCATTTAAATAACTTCCACGTGGAATTCAGCCTTCTCATCAGAGAAAAGAAATAACTAGCTGCCCAAAAAGCCAAGCACCTCTCCCTGGGTCTGTGGGCAGCTTGCAAGGTGGTACAGGCATTGCTGCAGGCATTTCTCTCCCTTTGAATGTGTATGGTCTATGTTAGGGTCACTGCTGCATTGGGGCTGAGTGGGGGCCATGAGGAGGGTCTCATAGCTGCACCATAACTGAATTACAGCTTCAAGAAACTGGATAACCATTAAACCTGTTACCACAGGGTACTGAGTGGCTGGTTCTGGCAACACCTCTGCTGGTTTCACAGAGTTTCTAGAAGCTATTGCCAATAAAAGCCACCATCCAAATCTCAGCTTCACTATAGATCATTTAGCAGTGCTAAATGAAAGAAGAGGCAGAGAGGAGAGAAAAAGCAGAGAAAGAATCCTTACATTATCCATCTAACAACACCTAATAGTCACCTAGTGGGAGAACACATAAAACACCTAATAGGGGGAAAAAAAAAAGGGTTGGGGAGTGGGCAGGGGGAAATGGGAATTAAAAATTGTACAGGGAAAAGGAAGATACACTAAACCAAAGGTGTGACCCCAAGGGTAGCTGATCCCCACCATGTAGACGCATTCATGAAGCAGAGACTCAGTCATGTGCTTGCTGGTTGTAGGCATGGGGAATGCTGCAAACCCAACAGACTTACAGTTCTTCCTCTGAAATTTGCCCCTGAAAAGCAGCGAAGATGTTATGTAAAAAGAGAAGCACAGCTGGAATCATTTTGAGAAGATTTGGGGTTTGTTCTGTGGCAGCTTCATCTCTGTGGTTTTTCTTGGTCTCGGTGCAGTGAGGAAAGTGCTCAGCTGTATTTCCCTTTTTAAAAATAAGGGGGTTGGGGGGAGTGGGCAGGGGGAAATGGGAATTAAAAATTGTACAGGGAAAAGGAAGATACACTAAACCAAAGGTGTGACCCCAAGGGTAGCTGATCCCCACCATGTAGACGCATTCATGAAGCAGAGACTCAGTCATGTGCTTGCTGGTTGTAGGCATGGGGAATGCTGCAAACCCAACAGACTTACAGTTCTTCCTCTGAAATTTGCCCCTGAAAAGCAGCGAAGATGTTATGTAAAAAGAGAAGCACAGCTGGAATCATTTTGAGAAGATTTGGGGTTTGTTCTGTGGCAGCTTCATCTCTGTGGTTTTTCTTGGTCTCGGTGCAGTGAGGAAAGTGCTCAGCTGTATTTCCCTTTTTAAAAATAAACACAGAGCCCTAAGCAGAAATCACTCAATACATGAGCTGATTCCACCTGATCTCACCTAGTTGCATGAGCAAGAACTTGCCCAGAGGTGCCACTGCAGGGCCCAGGAGCAGTTGCATGGGGGCACTGAAGCCCATCCTGCTTCATCTCTGCTCTCTGAAGCCAGCCAGTCACCAGTTTTGGAAGAGCGCAAGAACAGCACAAACTTACGGTCTCCCCTTAATACATTCCCAGCCTCCAGCAGTTTTTGGCTCAGGGACTTCCTGAGCTAGAACTAACTTCTGCGCATTTAATAACCTTCACTGAATTCTTTTTCTCCACAGCTGAACACAGTGTTGTGTGAAGACCCACTTTTTTTCTATTAATTTTAAATATGCCTGGTGATGCCTGGCTCTTTCCAGCTCCTCTCCCCTTGGAAGATCCCCAAACAGCTGCAATGGCCAGCAAGTGCCATGGGCCAGCACTTTGCCTTTCCAGTAATGAGGCTGGCTGGAGGTCAACAAATTCTACATGCTGAGAGAACATGATCTCACACAGAGCTGGGAAGCAGCATGGGGCCAGGAAGGCTAGGCTCAGGCCTGAGCAAAAGACGTGGGCCATGGTACCTTGGGAAAGGCAGTTCCTACAACAGGGTACCAGCATTTCTTGGGAGTTCAGAGCTCCAGCACACACCTAAATACGGGGCTGATTTTTCCCAGAGCTCAGCACATCAGGCACCATACTCTTTGGAAAACCTGACTCACAACATTACAAGCAATGTCAGCAGCTTGAACCCTGTTATTTATCTGTAGGACAACAATGTCTAGAGGCCCCAGGCATGGCGTGGCATTGCTCTGCCCGGGTGCTGCGCAATCCCGCTGGCTGCAAGCAGTAGCTCCAGGAGAGCTGACCTGGCACTGGCAACCACCATCAGCTTCTCGGGATGCTCTTGAGCAGACATGGCTTCCAGCCAGCCACAAGTCAACCAATTCCTGTTTTCTGATCAACCACACCACTGCAGAGAATATTTAGATCTGAAACCACAGCACCAGCCTCTAGCAGCTCTGTTCCTGTTGGGGAGGCATCCCAAGCACATATCACTCCGTTGAAATTCACCCCATGCAGACTTAACCCCACTGGGTTTGCGTCACAGGTAACACAGACATGGGCAACCAGCATCTTTTTCCATGGCTCATGCATGCCCTCCTAATCCTCCATCAGCCTCCAGGCAAGAAGTTGCCACTCCCTCCCTGAGATCATGTTTTTCTTCAGCCCATGAGAATTTGTTTCCCAACATGCACTGTGGAGAGGCAGTGTGGCCTTTCATCCCTCTTGCTCTCCAAGCCCTCCTGAAAAGATAGAGACATCTCCTTACCCTGTGTGAGTCAGCAAGAACAGATGGTTTTCCTTGGAAAAGGGGAAGGGTTCCTGCAGGTACATGATAAAACATACCTGTATGCTTTTGGTAGGTGTACCCATAGTAACTGGTTAGCCAGAAGCAGAAACATGTGCTTCAACAAGATATCTGAAGAAACAGGCCTGCAATTTAACTTTTGGCAGAGAACAAGCAACCAGATAGGTCCTTGTTTCAAACCGACACTTCTAAGACAGGCCTTGGAGATTTATTACCAAATGTGAAACAATTTGCTGGAGCTAAATAATACAATCAGGAAAGTAATTTGAACAATTATTTGTTATATAAATATTCAGGTTTCAGAATACAGTGTTGAGAACAGATGCATCTCTGAAGGCTACAGCACATGTGTA
>NW_009952564.1:2862938-2863962 GCF_000747805.2 Chaetura pelagica | reverse complement strand
GGCTGTTACACTGTGTGCCACCATCAGCCTGTTCACCTTTGCCTTGTGTGCTCCCCAGTCTCAGATGGTCAGGAGCATGAGAATAAGCCTTCGCTATCAGATAGAGACTTTTTGCATGTGTGTTTGAGACCAGCACAGCTTCCCACTCAAATTCATCTCACTGCGGCACATGGATGTTCGTTTGGATTCTGGTTTTGCATCACAAACAGGAACAGCTCTGAGTTGATTCATGTTAAAAGCTACAGGGGATTTTTGGTATTATCACAACACAAGACATCATCTTCCTGTGCCACCCAGGGTGATTGAAAATGACCAGCCTGACTTGATAAAAACAGTGAGCACATTTGTGTGTGGTCTGTTACTATTCCACATTTGCACTCTGTCCTGGTTTGAGTCAAGATGAAGCCAATTTTCCTTTTATTGATTTTTTTTTTCCTTCAGTAAGCTTTCTTTTAGCTAGCACCAGAGCGTTCCAACTAAGATTGATAACAGTGGAATGTTTTTCTAACTGCTGGGTCTTCAAGGTCACATCTTTGCTGTGCCAGCTCAGACACCATGGGGAGATCTATGAATGCCCATAGGAGGCTGAGTTAGACAGACAACAAAATTGGCCAGAGATATTCCATTCCATATATCTACGTAAGCTCAGAGGAAAGTCAGAGATCACAGAAGACAACTTCCTTCCTGCTTCTTCTTCCCTTCTCTTCCATCCATGGCCAGCGTCCGGGGAAGACGCCGTCCATCCATCACCATCGACCCCCAGGCTCGAGCTCTCCTGACCCTCATCACTCTCCACTTTCTCCAGCAGCTCCAGGATTTTTCGGGACTATTCCCAGCTCAGGAAATGCTGTGGGAGTTGCTGGGGGTGGGGGAAGGCAAAAGGCTTTTGCTCGTATCTGAACACATTTGTATATAATTGTATATATTCTCGTAGATCATTAGTGTTTAATTAAAGCTGTGTAGTTTAGTTTCCAATCCAATAAAGTCTCTCTCTTTCCTCTCTCTCCTTCCCTACCTGGGTGGG
>NW_009952564.1:2810595-2862925 GCF_000747805.2 Chaetura pelagica | reverse complement strand
TTGTTGTTGGACCTGAGTCAAATGGTGACAGCAATTTATTGGCGCCCACATAGGGCTTGATTTTAAGCCCAGATTATACATTTTCATTAATTGGGAGTGTTCAGAATTTCATCTCTGATGGGAGGAATCCTTCAGATAGCAATGGGCATCAGTTCTGCTGAATTTCCTGACAGATTGAAAACTGAACAGACACTTTCTGCAATGAATCTACTGGATCTTTTTCCAAACCTGCAATTGTACATGTGGTATACAGCTAAGGGCATCCTGGTCTTAGTAGCTGCTCTTGTGATTGTTTTATGGTTTATCAACAGAACTGTAGCCATAATCAATCATATAATTACCAGCCTAGTGATCCTAGGGGTTATGATAACCATTCTTTATGGGGGCACTGCATGTGTGCAGTCACAGTACAAGTCCTAGTGGTACAACTCCTAACGTGAACAGAACAGTCCATGTTGGCAATGCCAGTAGCAGGTTCGATTTTACCTCTCCATTTTCTTTCAAGCTGAATCTCCCAGCTCTTTATTTGAATAGAATTGTTGCAGTGGGGATGCTTCTGCTGAATGTTTATAATGTATTGTGGATGTGTAGGGTGAGGTGTTGCTCCATTCACTGCCACTCCCACACAGGCAAAGCTGCTGCTACCCGTGATGCTGCCATCACCACTGCTGCTGAGACCACTACTCGTACTGTTACAAAAACAGCTGCTTCTACAAGTGCTGTTACAAAAACAACTGCTTCTACAAAGATAAAGTCCACTCCCTTTCAAATCAAACAGCTAATCTTGTGACCAGGAGCAAGGCAAAGGCAAAACGCTCCTCCTTTTTCATCTCCTCCTGTCTGAGACACCCAGAGTTTCTTCAAGCAACAATAAAGACTGAAACTGAGGAAGCAAAGGATTCTAAATCAGATGATGGAGCAGGTACTTCTCAAACAGATAATAAATCAGACCACTCTCAAAGAGGTAAAACAGCAGACCCTCCTCAATCAGATGACAATGATGACCTTGTCCAAACATTCTCTATGAAAGAACTGCGCCTCATGAGAAAGGACTTCACCTGCACTGATGGTGAGGGAATTCTTCTTTGGATGCTCCAATGCTTTGATAGTGGTGATGAAACCTACAATGTGGATGAGAGAAAAGCCAAGCAGTTGGGATCCCTGGCCAGAGATGCTGGTATTGATAGACCACTTAGTAGTAAGATGGGAACTACCACCCTGTGGGACCAACTTCTGTGGTTTCTGGGCACACAGCGGTGGTCTGCCTGCTGGAGACTGTAAACCAAAATACTGGTGAAAGAGGATCCATGCCTGCATAGATAACAAGATTTCACAAGTAGCAAAAGAAAAATGCCCAGACAGATCTACATCCAGTTGAGTTCAGCTAACATTTGTGTCTGAATCAGTACAAAAGAAAAAAATGAACAGGAAAATAATAATTTTCTGTCCTTCAGAAATAGCAGCAGTGTCAGGCAAGGAAGTACACATGCTTATGTTTAGATATTCAAGTGAATGTCAGATGACATAAAATAAGAGATGGAAAAAGCTTAGGAAAGTTCTTTTTTTAGCTTTTCCTGTGCTTTCCTTTGCATAAAGGGAAAATTTTGCCTTATTTCTACATTTGCAGTTTTGCCAAAATCATTTCAGTGGTACCTGACATTCTGAGTACCTCACTAGAAACTATTCAGCATCTGAGCAGGAAAATATTTGCAAAGGTTAAAACCACATGATATTTCAAATTAAGGTTTATTATATCCTTAGAAAGGCTTCACCAAGAGAAACAAACAAACAAAAAAAAACAAACCAAAAAAAAAAGCAACAGGCCCTAGTGCATAGGAATTACATTCTCCAGCAAAAGCATTAAATTAATTTCTTCAAAAGTTGCTTTTTGTTACATCGTCCATTCCCTGTTTTCTTGCATGTAGATCAGTTCCTACATTACCGGACCTGGTGGCACTTTCCAAAGATCCTTCACTGCTTTAAGGTGTTCCTATCAAATGTAACAGGCTTGGTGCAAGCAGAGTGTTACTCATTTCTATATGCTCCTTTATTTCTAGTGTTAAAGGGGAAAAGCACTTGAGATAACCCAGGTCTGTTTTTGCCAGCTATCAGTGACCTAATTCACTGATGGGGTGAGAGAAGGAGCAGGGCCCTGCAGCTGAGAAGGACCCAGCCTTGGGAATGGCAGGCAGTGAATTGAAGGTGGACTCATTCCCAGCATTTTACACGGAACAGCAGCTGGTGGAAAGTTTCTATTTCATGGACTTTCTTTTCAGGGATGCTCCAGTCCCACCAGGTCTTAGGGCTATTACTAGGAAACCCCATTTTGGAACCACGAGGTGTGATAGAAAATCCTCATGGATAGCTAAGGTTGTGACAGATGCCACCAAAAAACAAAATTCAGGATGATCTGAATTCCTCCACTCTGCTCAACCTCAGTCATGGATTCATAGCATGGTTTGTGTTGTAAGGAACCTTAAAGACCCTCTAGTTCGAACCTCAGATGCCATGGGCAGGGACACCTCCCACTAGACCAGGTTGCTCAGAGCCCCATCCAACCTGGCCTTGAACACTTCCAAGGATGGGACATCAGCAACTTCCCTGAGCAACCTATTCAAGCGTCTCACCATCCAATAGGCAGTATTTGCCAAGTGCTCACACTGACATCCATCATAAAGGATAGGTACAAAAGGTAGCACTGATGATAAAGTGTGTAGAGACCTGGCACTGCGCAGGAGAGAGCAGCAGCTTGAAGTAAATATCCAGCAGCATCTTGTTCCCTATATGGTCTTTTCAGTGCACCAGGTTAGGGACCCATTTGTGACAAATGGCTTCAAAGGACTCACACCCCAAACTAGCTTCTGTCCTGAAAAAAAGAACCAAACTCTGCCCAGTTTGGCTTTTAGAAGAGCAGAAGAGGGGATGGATCAAGGCTAGTGGCTTGCAGCTCCACAGACTTATCCCTGGAGAATCCTCCCTGCCAGGCTGGGGTGGTATCTGTATCAATCACAGCCTGCCCACGCACCTTGGGATTCTTCTATCAAAGGATCCCTCTTCACTGCATTTGCTTCCTAGCCAGCACTGAAGCACTATCAGCTTCACAGTTGTTGCTACTTTTAAAACACTGAGCACGTCCTCTGTGTGAGGTTACAGACACAGCAATTCAACCTGGTTCAGCCAGAGCATGGTCTGAACAAAGCAAGCAGCCTTCCAGCAGCAGCCCCAAAAACCAGAGTAACTGGCCTCTAGGAAAACCCTGATTAATCTACCTGCTCTTTTCAAATCATGGTGCAGACTCATTTTGCTTTTAGGAAGCAGCTGAAACGTACACTTGTCTCAGCCTACTTCAAGGGAGCTTTTGCTGAGTAATTCTTCCCCAAATTAGCTTCCAACAAGATGGCACAACAAGGCCTCCCACGTCATGTAACAGCAGGTAGTGATCCCCTTTGTCAAATAGGACTTCCTGTTTTTAGAGAAGGAAAGAAGGAAACCAAGAAGATTACTCTCATTTTTCTAAGATACATTTCTTGTAAGTGTTTTCAGTAGTGGAGGAAGCTAACTTCAGAAAGGCAGGTTGGGTGATTCAACTGAACCAAACACCTTGGTAGTCACTGGTTTCCCCTTCTCTGTCATCGCTTCCTCTTCTAGTGGCATTTATTAATTTTTAAAGTGTGGCGTAATGCTTATTTTAAAAGGTAAAAAAATACAGATATGTTTTTCTTCCTCTTTTTTGCAAAGTGGCTGCCATTGGCATAGTTAGAGAAGCCATAGTTAGAGCTGGAGGAGCTGAACAGAGGCATCTTCAGGTGACCTAAACACCTAGGAATGAGAGGTACAACCTGCCTGCATGCACAGTGCTTCTATAGCCCATCAGAGAGAAACTCAAGAGTAAAAGCAAGATGAAAAGGAAATACTAAACAAATATCCTTCAGCCAGCCTGCTTCAGGGTTTAATGTACAGCATCCAAAGCAGGGCAGCTGGTGTATGAGTAGGAGGCTGCAGGGTCTGAGCCCTGTCCTGCTCATGCAGAAGCTCTGCCAAGCCCTTTAATGCCTGGCAATGCCTGTGCTGGCACCTCATGCTCAGCCTATTCCTTCTCCCTGCACCCATCTGTGTCATGCCAGTCTCCTGCCCTCCAGCAGAGGCTCACCAGCAGCCAAGCAATGCAACTGGGACTGACTCAACAGATCTGTGGGAATTGCTCTGCACACCCACATGAGAAGATGGAGAGGTTCATTCCATTGCCAAATCCCGTCTCTCGCTGTCCTTGGCTCAGCACCTCACACATCTCCACAGCACGAATACAAAACTCCTCTGGTGAGTCAGCAGCCATCACCTCCAGCCCCAGTGCAGCAACACAAGCCATGAGGGAGGATTTGCCACCTCTGATCAAGGCTGTATGCTCCTTCTTGCTGCCCATGATGCACTTTGCCTATGCTCTTCTATGAGTGGTAAAATTCTCCCATGCAAGAAATGAGGAAGGGGAAAGCCTCAGCGTGAGCTGGTGGGTTGAAACAGGGTCCAAAGGGAGCCCCCAGCACTCCCAGGCCAGGGGCAGTTCCTGTGCCAGGCAAAGTGCCAGCCAGTGACGGGAGGCAGCACTCACACCTCCCGTGCTGTGCAAGGAGCTACAGCTACTGGAGAAAGAGCAGGCCCCACATGGGGCTTACTTGGCTGCTACTAAAGCAAATCAGAAGGAAAAACAAATAGGAGCTGCCTGAGATGCTTTCATTGCTGGGTTTGGTTTGGGTTTTCACTTCATGTTGTGGATGCCTGGCTCCTCTCCCCTGCATGTCTCCCTAGTGCAGCTGTCCTCACCCTGACCGGATCTGCTGCAGTGGCAGCTGCTGCTGCTTCATGATACCCTTCCCTCTCCAGTTACACAATCAGCAAAGCTCTTCTTAGAGTGTCAAAACAGCTATTGTCTGCTGAACTACCCGGACATATCAGATGCAATGATTAAATATTTTGCAAGACCTGATCCTGTTTCTGTGCAAATCTGGTTTAGAGGTGAGCAGTTTTCACCACCTCTGGATGTCAGCAGATCATTTATGGAAATGATTCCTCAAATCAGGGCAAAGTTCTCCAGCTTTACTTTGACCAGTGGCTCCTGCAAAACACATTGCACCTGTCCAGAGAGAGACGTGGTGTCCCTCAATGACCCTGCAAAAACCATCCCTGTCAGGAAGAGCAGATGGATGAGCTTGGTTTCCCACCAGGCTCCCCCTTCTCTTTCCATCTCCTGCTGCTGCCAGATCCCATTCCTCCCTTTCCATTACACTGCAAGTATTTCAGCACAGTCATGTGCCTCACACATGTTAAAGCCACTGAAAGAGCTGGCAAGTGGAATTGGGCTCTGATCGCTTCTTCTAGGCAGACCAGTGTCTGGAGTAGCATGGAATTGCAGCTGCTCCACCTGCCCAATTTGCAATTGTCTTTGCAAATATGCATGTTTTTAGAGGAAAGCTCATCCTCAGTGCAGAACTTCATTACAGCAGTGTTGACCTACCTAGGATGATAGCAATCTACTTTGGCCAGCTCATTCTCTCCCTAAGATGCAGTCAGGCATGAAAAGTTTAGATCTGAATTCAATTGGCAAGCAGGATATCTTTCTGTGGTAATAATGATTAGCTTTCATTAAAGTGTGCTTCAAAAGTTTGCAAGCCAGGCAGCTGCTGAAAGGGAAGTCCCTTGACTCCTGACTTCTAAGTAAAAGGCAGCAGACTCCAACCACAACATCTCCTGGTAGTTGTAGAGGACACCAGGATCCTTCTACCCAAAGGTTAGTTGCAGACTTGCAAGTAGACTATTGGTTCCTGGTCACAGCTACTTGCAGATGGAAAATCCAGCATTTTCCTCTCCTTTCCTCCTGTGAAAACCTAACTGTGAAAAGCTCACAAAGAACATCAGTTAGGGTAAAAAATGCTAGTTTCAGCTTTGGTAGCTCTGACTTTAGAGTCAGAGAGGCTCAAAGATCAACCCTAGAAATTATACATTTGATAATGAGAAACTACAGATTCCCTCCTCTCCAGCAGCAGAATCACTGCTTTCATCACATATTAGATAAGCAGTTCTTGGAGCTGTGAAATGTCTTGTTTGAAGCTGAAACAAGGAGTCACTCTGATACATAAAGATCATGGGCAAAACTTTAAATGGCTTTGCTTGGCATTCTACTTTAGCTACAGCAGATACACTGTGATTTGCTGCCCTTTCCCTCCTTCACCATTTAGAAATACCATCAGGCATCTTCTGATTGCTGGGGATACAAGCAGTCTCTTCTGTTACTAGCCCAAAACTACTTGGAGTCTGTTTCGCTGCTACACACCACAGCTCACTCCAGCTCTAGAGTCACAGACGGATGGGACTTCCACACCTTGCTGCATCAGCTCAACAGCTTAGCATCCCAACATGCCCATATCCTGCTTTCCTCCTTAATTCACTGCAGCCACAATGCTCTCATTCCAAGAGTTGAAATACGTAAATGGGGCTCCTTTCATCTCCAGTGGGTTACAGATAACAAGTGGTTTTGCTGGCAGATCGAGTTGGGGCTTCATGTTGTCTTCCTGCCCTATAGCTTGCCCTGTACACTCGTGCTGAGGGCAAACCCTCAAACCACCAGAGCCAGCTGCTTGCTCTAGGCAGGGGAATTGTGCCTGGGAAACGCTCACAGGGATCCCACCACCACACACCAAAGAGGGCTGTCACCCTTGTGGCTGCTCCCCTCTGGCACAGCAGCACCAACAAACAGGCAATGGAAATACCTTCCTTTAGCACAACTGGTTTGGAGTGAACTTGCCTTGCGTTATAACTGAGCTAGTAATATAGCTTAGCCAGGGAGAAGAAAGGGAAGGGAAGGGAAGGGAAGGGAAAGGGAAAGGGAAAAGGAAAGGGAAAGGGAAAGAAAAGATTTTATCTGAAGAAACAACCAATTTATAGTACAACTGTTACTTACACAATTACTGCTGATTTTGAGGTTATTGACTCTTTTGTGCAAGATTCAGATGGGAAGTTCCCTTTTAACACTGTAATAGCTTTAAACCATGGTGCAGATATCTGTCGATACCTTGCCTAGCTTAGATAAGAGGAAGGGGCACTTTTTTGCAAGCAAAATTAGTCCTTTTTCCATTAGTGCAACAGAAATTGCATTTTAAAATACTGTCTAACATCAACCAGACTGAGCATGCATCTCAAATTACAATCCTGATGCACACAAAGAATAGATGAGCCCCCATTTCAAGCTTCAAAGATATTTGCAGAACAATGTTCAACACATTTCAGTTACCCAGGAACAGGCTACTTCACAACACACTAACTGTAAGTAGAGCGGCCTTCAGAGTAAAAGAATGGGCATGAATCAGACATCAGCCATATTGAAACATGCATGTGGATAAAAAAGTACACATGGAGAAGGGATGAGAATGATTGTCACACAATCTTGGGTTAATTTTAGGCATCTAACTTACAAGCTTATACCAGCCCTAGGTAGTCAGCAGAGTATCCAGAAGGTAACTCAGATCCCCAGAGCTGTTGGGGCTGTGCCTCCCTTGGTGGGTCCCCACCTGCACTCCTGGCATAGCAGCCACCTCAGGTGTCCACAGTCCTGCAGAGTGAGACACTCCCATCACCTAGAAAAGCATCAAATCAAACCAAAGCCACAGGGAACAACAGGAAAAAACATGGCACCCAGGCCCAAAGAGCTTGCCATATAAGTAGACTAGTGGTTGCACAAAGAAAAGGCACGTCACTTACGGCACCTTACAGTGGAGGATCTGAAAGCAGAACCTGGAGCTGCCAAAACCCTGGTCTCTACTCAGACACCCTCTCTGGAGTGCTGCTATGAGGTGTCCTGCTCTGCACCTTCACCCACTCTTACTTTGCTGCTTAGGGACCGCTCCAAAGATATGTCACCAGCCCATAGATTCAGTTGCTCTTCTGAGTGCTAAGACCCCATTCCCTAAGCAGAAAGCAGAGCTACTGAACACAAAAGCAGCTCCTGGCTGGTCTTACCTTCCCTGCCAAAGCACAAACACTCTCTGCTTGTCACAAGCTAGAACAAACACTTAAATGTGGGCAGCTTCAGAGGGCCACCAGCTACTTGGCACAACACCTCTTCCAGAGAGATGAGGGTCTAGAGATAAAGCTCTACCTGGGCCAGCAGATGCTTCCTCTCAGGTTTACAAGGAGCCACTTTTTTGGGAGGAAGTGAGATTGAGCTATTTCTTTAGTCAGCCACCAGTCTCATCTCCTCTTCAGGATGCACGTGTACCTACCCCTGTTGAAGAAACAGGTATCAGACACTGGACTGCAGCCAGAAAAGCATTCTGAAAAGCCTTCTTTTCAAGAACAAACACTGTTCCCTCTAGGCCATGAGCTGGATTTAAGCCACCCAGTCACAAGAGAGAGATTAGTTATCAATGCCCAAATTACCTATTGGTGTGTGCAAGATTCTTTTTCATCTCTGCTATGTACACACACACAATCACAGTTTGTTTCCTCCACTCCCAGCAGCACCCACAAGCACAGGTCACAGGTAGCAGTCCGAACAACTCATGCTCATGGCACCCACAAGCTGGTCAGTGATCATCACCATCAAATATGGCATGCAAAGAGGCAACCCCTAAGTCTCTGCCCCTCTGTGAACCATGGGCAGACACCACCACATTCTGCAGGAATGTTTCAGAGGTGTCAGTGTAGATGGTCAGCTGGACATCTCCTGATCCTGAGCTGGACACAGCATCCATTGTCAGCTAGCTGTGGAAGACTCCACATCGAGATGCAGGATGAAAAAGAGTGGCAGAAAAAGGATGCTTGAACTATCTGACCCTGAGACTTGTCATGGTAAACCAAGAAAGGCTTTCTTGACGTAGCAAAGCTGGTTAATGCACAGGGGACAATCCTGCCACAGGAAAAAGCCTAGCAGAGAGGCAGCAAAGGGCTCAGCAGAGGCACAGAGTCCTTAAGCTCAGAGACAAATTGTTATTCTGAGTATCCTGAACCACCTAAAGACCAGGTAAATGTGAAGAGTGTGGAAATGCTTCAGACCTGCCAGGTCGCTCCCATGGTGATGGGAAGGAAACTGGGGGGGGGAACTGCACTCATTTGCAACAAGTCAGCTCAATTCCCTGACAAGCTGCTTAAACAGTGAGACCTTCCCTGGAGCATGTGCTGGGCCTCTGAGTGTTTATAAAACAAAAGCCATTGTTGTCTCCCATGCCATTTGGCACCTTGTTCTTGCTACTGTTTTAACATGACAAGGACCGGCAGCAGTTTTTGGAGATTTGCTGTCTCATATGAGCTGAAAGAGCCCACTTAAGTTACTAATGCATTGTTTTTTCTCACATGACTGCTTTATATGATAAAACTTCTAATTAACTATATGGTAAATGTGATGGGAAGGCTCTTCTGCTATACCTTAAGGCAACAGAATAAAATCAATATGTCCCAAGAAAATGATAGTTAAAAAACCTTGGCAGCTTGTGCTGTAGGTAAATTAACAGTGTTGTGGTGGATGGGAATGCCTTCGCACATGGGTGCTGGTAAAACTGGACTGCAGGTGTGTGTTGCCCACCAAAGGCTCCTGTTCTTCCTTTGGTATGGCCTTATAGTTCCCTGCAAAGGGGTCCTGCAGACACTTCTTCATGTCTGCTCTGTAGAACATACTCAAAGCAGATTTCCCAACAGTTTCTTATATTAAAGAGTCTACGCCAACAGTTATTTGCTTACACTCTACTGAAACAGCCAAAAAGGAAGGAAAATTACCTTAGCAGCATGTAACTGTACTGATGTAAGATTGCTTATTATTTCTCACAGGGGAGTAGGCTTTGGAATTCTGTCACACTTGTCTAAAACCAGGGCTCACCATGGTGTACATGACCCTTCATTAATAGTACCTTCTCCCACATGCAAGAAAAGACCAGATCTAGGGATTTAAATGCAAGGGATTTCTAATTTCAGGCCCTCTGTTTTGCTGTGCCCACTTTCATCATCCTTGAGAGGGTCTGCATTTCCAAAAGCCACTGTAAGTCTGGTTAAAGGTAGGAACCCAAAACCTGAGAGTTACAAATACTTGAAAACCTTAGTACGTTAACTTCGTTTGTTGGCCACAGAGTTGGTTTCATTGATCTGAAAAGGAGATAATGATTTACAAAACAAAACCACAACCACTTGTTAGCTGTAAGCGTCTCCGTATAGGCGGTGTTACTTCAGATGTGAGTTAGACCGATTAGACATGGAAATGCAGCCGAAGCACTCGGTGCTGGTGGAGCAGCGTTCCCTTCCAGACTCCTCGCATCAAGCCCCATCCTGCCACGTTCCCATGCCAAGCTGGCAAGGGCCTGCACCCTGCCAGGAGATAAAGCTGGCTGCGGCGCGAGAAGGCGCATGCAGAAGGCATGTCTGGCGAGTCCGCTCTCATGACTAACAGCTCGTTTCTGCGATAACACGCTCGGCCACCTACACAACTAGCCCTCTGCATAAATACTTTGCTGTACCAGTTCCCATGAGCAGCAGACAGATGGGAGAGCAAGATAAGCTTTTGCTGTCGCTCTCACAGGGCTTTGCTAGGTCTGGACTATCTTCCAGATCCCACACATAGCTCTTAAAGCTCTATTTTCAATCAGCATGAGCCATTTTGGTCAGGTCCTCTGCTTCACTACCAAGGCGAAAGACCACTTACATACCAGTATGTCACTGAGCTCCCAAAATGCCTGCATGAACACAAGCTGCAATGGGGCAGACAGAATAGCACAGCAAAACCCTTGCTATTAGATGACAGAGAGACATACATCAAGCCAGGCAGGCTTTTCAGACCTAATGCTCAACAGCCCCTACCTGGTGAAGGTATCCCCCACCTCCTTTCCCATGTTTTTCCTCTTCCCATCAATGTCCCAGACCAAGGTATTTTGAAACACATATCACATGGATCTATGTTGTCACTGTACCACAACGAAACCTTTACAGCTTGCAAATCTTAAACAACAGAAGTTTTCTGGCTTTTAAATATAAGATCATAGACCTGTTTCCATGGGTGAGTTTACATGAAAGCAAGTCGTCAGCATAATTGTGTTAACTGGCACAAAATAGGCACGTCTAAGAGTTAGGTTTTCTAGCAGCACTAGTCATTGCTTCCATTTTCTCCGTGTTATCCTCTCAGTGCTGTGACCAAAGTAACCTACTCACTGCTTCCAGGCCCTGAAAACCATAAGATCATTTCTACAGCACCCAACGGGCTACCTGGCAAAAGCCGTGTCCCATACCAGGGTCACACCTCTGCAGAGGAGAGTTGAACAACTTGATCTCATCAGGCATCAGGGAAAGAAAAAGCAGGGGAGCCCTATGGAGAGCAGGGACAGGGCAGGGAGACCCAGGACTATACCCACCGAAATTGACTGTCACTGGTATGGAAGGGTCCCATCCTCCAAAACACATCATGTATTCAGGAAACCCCCTTGGGGAGTCTGGGGAAGGTGGGCATGGAAGGTTCAGCATGAGCTGAACAGGCAGGCAGACAATCTAGACAGGGATCTACAAGGCCATAAACAGAGGCCACAGTGATCAGCCTCAAAAGCAGATTGAGAGGAGCTGCTTTTACACTGGTTTTTCAGATGCCTGCCATGTCCAGGCAATGAGGGATTGGTGCTGGGTGGTAG
The DNA here is from genome assembly GCF_000747805.2 of Chaetura pelagica. Taxonomy (NCBI): domain Eukaryota; kingdom Metazoa; phylum Chordata; class Aves; order Apodiformes; family Apodidae; genus Chaetura; species Chaetura pelagica. The sequence continues at coordinate 2,851,277 of NW_009952564.1, read as the reverse complement.
GGATGAGAATGGCAAGGGTATGCCTGTAAGCATCCCAGCCACCAGCACTTGCTGAGCCTGAGCTCTGTGCAGGAACCTGGGTGGACCACCATAGCAATCATGGGTAGCTTTATTTCTCAGGATTCTTTAAACCAGAACCACCTCACCTGTTTTTCTGTTTGTGTAAGAAGCCTCCTTCCTCTGATATCTTTAATTAAGACGGTTGTGTGTTGTTTTTCTTTTACTGTGTGGTAGCTTTTATCTAACAGGTATATGTAAAAAGTATGCCTGGGGAAAATCATATTCATGGGAACAAACCTAGCAAAGCCACTTTAACCTGGCTGCTTTTTTAAGAAGCACCTCAGGGCAATCCCTTGAAGATATTTATGCTCCTCCAGTGAGCTAGAGGCTTCTGAAAACTCCCACTAGTCCTGCTTCCCTTTATTCCCTTGGGTACAAGCAGTGGGAAGCACCACTGTCCCTCGGCTCTCAGTCTACAGCATTCATGAGGATCTGTTCAAAGCAAGACGAGGAGCTCCACCCTCCAAACTGCTGAGGGCTCCAGCCCCCTCCAGCACCCACAGAGCACTCCAGCAGCCCAGGGGCTTCAAATGCGATTGTGAAACACATACAAATCTAAATATCTGCATAAACCACTGCCGATGAGATGCCTCGTGGCTACAACACATAGGCCAGGTACACAGGGCAGTTTTTTTTCTTTTTTTGCCCTGGAAGTTGTCAGTCAAGGGTTGTGATATCTAAACAATGTAACTTGTGCTGGCAAAACACAGCACAGCTGGTACCAGGGCCCTAGCAAAACTCCAGGAGGAGGTTTTAGGTGAGGTCTGGAATCTGGAGAGGTTCAGGGTATTTTTGCACTACTTTGTCATTTTTTTTTTTATAATATCAAGCTACAGTATCATTTGTAGATTAGACTTTTTTCCTGTTAAAAGAAAGCTACCTTAAAAACTTGATCCAGAGCCTCCTGGAGTCATCAAAAAGGTTTTCTGGAGGGATCAGCCTCTTTTCAAGCAACCCAGGAGCAGAGGCCCGTGCCTTCATGCGGGAGAGACCCACAGCAGGAGGGGCAAATGCAGTCACAGTGAACAACCAAGCCCTGCTGCCAATTTCATTAGCTTTAAGTATTCAGTACTCTTCCCCACATAGACCTTTCTCATACCTGTTGAGAACAATCCCCACAAGGCTAGTTTGTAAATTCCAGACTTTAAGAAAAAAAAAAAATACAAAAAAAACAAACAAAAAACCCAAACATCTGGGCGGTTTCCCTTCAGGTGCCTGAGCAAGGGGAGTTTTCCAGCCAAAACCCCAAGGGTTTTGACTGCAAACCCAAGGGCCAATGCAGCTCCCTTTTGACAGCCACAGATGGGCAGGCAGCTGGGGAGTCAGGAGAGGCTCCTCGGCAGCTGAAAGCCTGGTGCAAGGGTGCAAAGATGAGCAAAACCAGCCCAGCACAGCCACCATGAACTGTGACCCAATTCCAGAAGCTGGCACGGCCATATGGGACTGTGCATTTGGACATCTGTAGATGGGCTACCCTGCAGGGAGAGGGAGGGAAAGGGAACCCATTGAGCAGTTTTCCTCAGTAGAGGTTGGTGGGGTTAAAACTTGCCTGTAACAAGCAAAAAATGGGGAGGGTTAGACAACTGAAATTCAGGCTGCATTGCCCAGCAGCTGCAGAACAACCCTCTCTATGCCAGCACTGGTGGAGAGGGAGCATGGTGTGAGGGCCCCACGGGCATTGCTGCCATTAGGTTTTCTTGCCTGCAATGCACCCAGCCAGCAACAGCCCTTGAGAGAAACAGTCTCAAAGCACTTCCAAAAAATGCATGCAGGGCCTTGCTGCCAAGGAGGCTACAGCTGGCCTCAGCCAAAAGAGATGTGCTCGCATGTCTGCTCCCCTGACTGCCCCAGGGGCAGCACCAGAGTCGGTGGTCTCTGCTCCTGGCGCACGATCCTGCTTTCCATGCTTCCCATGGGGTTGGCACCCACCAGCCATGGGAACACAGGGCATCAGCAGTGAGGTGCAGGCTGCTCCCTTCAAGCCAGGCATGCTGCAGGAGGGGAAAGCTCCCCCTCACCGTCCCAGACCCACAGCCACTGCTGTGAGGCAGGGGCAGGACCATGAGCTGGGTAGATTTTGGCTCGATCCTCTACATGTGTACTATGCACTTACGTCACTTATCCCCGTCTATGGTCTGAAGCAAGCTCAAATTTTTGCATCTCTGCAGAAATTGCTTGATGGCAACATGACTGGTTGCTTCCATATGACTCCAGTTGGTATTCTTTTGGCATTTCCTATCCTTTTCCTGGCTGTTTACTTCATCACAGCGCATTGTCTGCTCCTTTGCTCTTTTCTGGTTGCAGCATAGTAAGTTGTGGCATGAGAGGGCAGGAGCAGAAGTGTTGAACACTACAGACAGAGACATTTCAGACCCTCCCTGTCTGCCATGGTGAGCTGAGATGGGAATTTGCTCAGTGCGAGGGTATTGACTCAGCACACAGCCACCCATGCTATCTCTGCAGCACCACCACTAACAGCCAAATCCCTGTCCACAGGCTATTTGTGAGAAAGTGAACAGAATATGAGCTTGATAAAATAATTTAAAAAAAACAAACAATTGAGCATTCATACAATTTTCTTGGGCCTCATTTACACTGCAAATATGAACAGCTGATGTCGGTCTCTTTGACTGTGTTAAGCCAGGAAATAAAAGGGGCCATGTGCAGAGGCCAAGTGTCACCACACAGCTTTCCCCCTTGCACCCAGTCTTTCTTCCCCCAGCAAGGAGATGGTCACCCATCCGTGCTGCCCTGGGGGTCAGGCTGCCTCTGCCCACCCCAAGCTCTGCGCTGTGCCCATCAAGGCAGCACACTGAAAGAAGCATGAGGCAGCTGCTCAAGGGACATGCTCCTGAACCCACTCTGGCCCTGCTCCAGGGGCTGGTGCAGGTGTGACTGTTTTTCCTGTGTTTGTGGTGGCCATTATACATGGGGGCCCCTGGGGACCACTGTGGGAGCCCTTTGCAGCCCAAATCGCTGTCTCGCAGCTCTGAGGCTCTGATCTCAACTTTGGGATGATACCCACCTGCCTCCTACATTCACACACACAACAAAAACTATCCTACAGAGCCCCTTGCATTGCTAACACCTAAGGTAACCTTCTGGCAACAAAAACAGAGCTCACAAGAGGCCTGGAGCATATGCTGATGCCACCCTGTCACCACTCATAAGCAACTGGGCAGGGAGTCTGCTGAGGTTTCCAAACTGTAATACCAAAATATAAGTATGTGCATATTGGCCAAGTTGGGGGCTTTTACACAGAAGGTGGAACAGAATTATTATTCTTATTATTGTTATTGTTGCTATTGGTTTTATTCTTATTCTTGTTAAATTACTTCTTACAAGGAGGATTCAGGAGCCCCAGTCTTACTCTGGACTCCATACATAATAGAAGGATGTTCCTTTCCAAAAAAGCTGATCAGCTGATCCCAGACCACAAACTAGCAGCCTGAGATAGCACAGATAAAATCGAGGCTGCACTCCTCTATATTCTACCACCAGCCAGGGCTGTTTGGAATGAGTGTTGGTGGGCTTAATCTCCTAAAACAGGAACTGGAGCCCTATTTGAGCCATGCTGTTACTTGGGAACTGAAAGACGGGGGCTAAAATATACATCCAGGCATTTTACACTGGAAAACACGTGCAGCCCAGCATTATATGTTTAAATCTCAGTCTATTCTGAGTTTTCATATCAAGGGGCAAATGCTGATGGGAGAGAGGCTAAGTGCAGCAGAGAGGTAAATTAAAGGAAAGGCCTTAAGAGACTCACAGCTGCCCTGGTATAAAAGAATCATATTTCAAGCTGATAAAAAAAAAATGTTACAGGGTCTGATAAGAATAATCTCCCAGGCTCTGATAAGAATACAATGGGAACAAGCCTTTAGTGAACCACAACCCCATCCTGCCAGAAATACCCTTTCTAGGTGCCGCTTCCTTTTGTTCTCCAGCAGCACAAGCACTGAAAAGAGCTACTTTAGCTTTCCTCGTCCTCTTAGTAATCTTGAGCGGCACAGTCAGGAAAGGACTTGATGGGCTCCACCCTATTGAATATGGAGTAATTCACTCCAAAGCAAATAAAGCATGCAAATAATTGCATTGACTTCAAATTAAATTATTCCTGTGTTTAAGTACTCTTCTGAATCAAGGCCAGGGTGCTCCACACTCTGGTGTATCAGGTCTTAAATGTTTTGGAAGGCTTTAAGTGAGAGGGAAAGGTTTGGGAAACAGGGGGGAGGAAAGTGGGCGGGAGATTAGTCCTCCCACTGAATAATAGGTCAGTTATTTCTGCATTTGTGATAGATATGAATAGAGAGAAGAAAAATGGTGGAAGGTCTGAATCTGTTTGGACATTTGTGTTAACCGTGACTTATCACCTTATATCCACACTGACCCAGAAACTGGCCTGGCTATCCGGTTAGGAAATTGCATTAAGAAATACATCCTGTAGAAGCCTATGCACACTACTTACCTGCTTTATCTCCCTATTTCCACCTCAATACGAGAACGTGTTCAGCCAGCCTGCTGTTCTTGAAGGGATGGGATGACTTCCATGGCACTAACAATGGCTAAAATTCTGCATGTCCCAAGCTGAAGAAGGTAGATTTTAATATTTTTGTAAGTGTACCTTAAAATCCATGAAGTTCCATGAAGCTAGCTATGCATGAACACCTTCCCATGCATGTGGACGAACACCTGTAATGCCAGGGGTGGATACCTGATGCCAGGCATGGAGCTATTTTGCTGGGTAGGTCATATTCACAGCAGCAGACACAAGGATGGCTCACTCCAGAGCTACAGGTTTGGCAGAAGGGAGCAACACAAGACCCCACACAAACAACCAACTGAGCTGAGTGGCAGCTGAGTGCAACACGGGCATTTGGCTACAGCCACCCAGGGACAGTGAGAAGTGAGAACAGAAAGCCCTAACCTCAGCTTCATGCCAAAAGACCCAGAGTATCCTTCACAATGTGAGTTTCCTAAAAGCTCTCATCCCAGGGACCTGGACATACTGACCACCTCATTCCCAACCACTCCCAGCACATCGCTGGCTTCCTCCTGCCCTAACAGACATACTTTGCACTTCTCATGTCTGATCTCAGTTTATTCCAAAAACAACAGATGAAAGCCAGTGAGCATTAAAGTAAACAGGAGTTTTGCTCTTAACCACATTTGGAGTAGAATTTGACCCAGAATTAAGAGGACACTTTCTACTGGGGATCCAGCAGGTTTCTGATGCTGTTCCAGTAGCTCCAGGAGGCACACCTGCTCTTGGATCTGCATGGCAATTTCTGTGGTTTGGCCACCAAGGATGGTTTTATATTATATTTAAATATTACCATTAAAAACAAGGAGCTTTTTTCTCTTTTCCCTCTGCTGCACTTGTTTTGCAAAAAGCCTAGACAGAACTGAATAACCATGCAGGTGACAAAGCCATAGGGAAAATGTTCTCAGGGTCGTGCTCATGAAATATCCACCACAGTTGTTCAGGATGCTTCACCCCGCCCCAGCCTTTCACCCAAGACCCCTTTGACCAGCTGCCTGCCTCTTGGGACCAACCCCAAGAAAGCCAACTGCAGCAGAAGTTGCACCATTAGTGTGTTTGGTGTTGTACCTGGGGACCTCAGTACCCTCTGCTCTGTGTTCCTGCTTCTCTTCTCTCCCCCTAATCATAGAAATTGAATGGCAGGTGATACCAGGCTGATAGACAACATAAGCTTTGCAATCCACCTGTATAACATTCCCATTTTACTCAGGGAAACTGAGACACAGCCACTGACTTACTCCACATCACAAAATTAGGCTGGGTAGAAGGCCAAGGCTGTGGTCTAGCACTTTCCATCACTAGTCTCTGGATATGCCTTATGCTTTGATCATTGCATGAAAAACATCAGATGGCATTTGCTGTAAGTGACCAAATCAGAAGTAAAAAAAAAATATTAAAACATCTAAAACTGCCTGAAGCACTGCTGAACAGCTTTTACAGTAGTTTTCCACACAGATTGCCAGGGGTACAGAGGACAATTCCAGTTCAATGAGGGAGTGTACAAGTCATGGTGAAACAACTTCTTAGGCTATGCCTTTTACAGGAGAGTTAGGCCAGGTACCTGGATAAAAAGGGGAGGCTTTAAACCAGTGAATATGTTTTTAACAACTTTGGATAATAACAGAAATGTGTAGAGTAAGCATACCTGAAATGATGCTCAGACAGACACCAGGAATAGTTTCTATATTTAATAAGGGTGAGGGAAGGAAAAAACCCACAGGTTTAAATCAGAGCAAGGGCCACAGGGCAGAGTATTTCACTCCAAAATCAATGAAATGCACCTTTCAATATAACCTGCCTATGGCAGGAGCCCAGCACCTTGGGAGTTTGCAGGCTTGCCTGCCACCAGGATATAGAGAGCGAAAACAGTCGAGCAAGTCATTCCTGCCTGGGAGGGAGCCAGCAGCAGGGCTGAAATTGGACCTTGGCATTTGCGTCATCACCAAACAATTAGTAAGTGCTCCAGGTAACTCGGGCCACCAGCCAGCGATTTTGAAAATGTCTGTGGCCGGATGAGGGCTGTCATACTCCCGATGTCAACATCGAGGCTCCGCAGTGAACTCTGCACAGTCACATCAGAGTGGCCAGGCAGGTGAGGAAAAATGCCTCCCAGGGTAAAGAGCTGCTCAGGGTAATGGCAGGACAGATTTGCGACAGCACTGAAGGAGTTGCCAGGCCAACTCGCTTCCCACCAGCATGCAAAGGTCGGGTTACAGTGGGGATTTCCACGGTTAATGGCTTGCAGAGGCAGCTCACCACGTTCCCAGATTATACGCCCGCAGCTTGGTGATGTTCACAAATTGGCCAGCAGCAATTTGTAGTGCAAGAGGCACTTTAGCCAGTTCAATTTTTAGCACTTTGCTAATCAAACTTGCCAAAAAAGCAATTTCTTGAAGTGGGAAGAGCAGTAACATAGCAAAATTGGGGCCGTTATGGAAAACACCTTGACATTTTCTGTAATGAGACATTTTCATCATTCCCCCTAGATCTAAAGGGGGACAATTCTATTATGTGTCTTAAATTGGCTGATCCAAATAACATCTGTGAGACACAATGTCTCTCTCTGTGGTTCAGCTCCATCATGAGGTAGATGTGTCAACAAGAAGAAAAGGCTATTGCTCTCCCAAAGACCTGCAGACCCCAGTTTTAGCCCTACTAAAAAGGCAAGTATTTTTAAAAAAACATGTACATAGGCATTTTTTGCTCTAATTTCAAAAACAACAACGAAAAATATAACATTACTACCATTTCCACCAGATATCCTTTTGGACAGACCAGATCAAAAGTCATCATATCCACAAGCAACAAACACTTGTAACTTTTTAAGCTGGGTCAAGTTTTCAACTAGTTTTGCACTTTTTTGGGGTATCAGAGAATCCCCCCAAGTTTAGGGTACAGGATAGGGATAGGTGATAGGGAGAGGTTTACGAGAGAAATTTGGAGGATTTTAGACTTCTAGTGTGGCAGTGAGTTATTGTACCAGATGCAGAACCATTGTGCATCAAGGAGGCATGAGGAGGGTGAGCAGGTGAGGCAGGCTAAGGACAGCTGCTCTCAGCAGACTGAGTGCAGCAGAACTTACAAACCAGAGCTTTTCAGATACAGCTTTTATTTTCCCCTCAACAACAAGACATCGAAAGTTGTCTGGGGAACCAGCTACAGGTTCATGTCAAAATTTTTTTACTCCAAATTCACAGTTTGCCACTAAAAAATATTTAATATTGCCATTCAAAAACACTTTGTTAGAAGATCAGGAAGAAAGGATCAACTATCCTAGTCCATATGGATAAAAAGAATAGCCAGAATGACTGCTGCAAATGTATGAAAGAGTTGGTCATCTCTGTTTCAGGTCCTAAAATAATACTGTTACTAGCTTGCTAGTGTAGTTCAACTGTTAGCTTGTTAGTCAGTTGAGCTTGTAGGCAAGATAATCACTGACATTCATAGCTTTTGGATTAGATCTTTAATAGGGTTTAGGCCCTGGCATCTGCTGCCCTGTTTACAAACACAACCAGAAAAAAATGTCCTCATGAAATAATAAAAAAAGGCAAAGGAATACAAATACTACAGAGCTGGGAGGGAGACCAACTACTTAGCAACACCAGCATTTTCCAGTAATGACTCCCAGAAAAAAAAATAATTGCTATTAATGTGCATATATTAATTCTAGATCCCTCAAACTTAGATGTTTTCTGTGGAATAAGTCCACTGCTGATGTAATACTCTGGAGCCAAGTAGAGCTGCACCTACTGTGGTTTGGGTTCCACCTGTTTTTAGGTAAACCCTGACTTCTCGCTGTTAGGTATTTCCCACTTCCGAGAGCCAGATCACGAAGACAAACTGTTTCCATTGCTTTGCCATTGCAGAGTTACTTTGTCGTAACATCCAGACCCAGTGCCAAAAGGCAGCAAAACTGTGGCAAATAGCCAGGATGGAGGACCGTGCCAAGCAAGCGCGGTGATCCACACATGTGCAAGTGCATATTTGTTTTAACAAATAAAAAGGGTGTGCTGTTAGGGTGCAAAAGATGTTTCTGTGCCACATGCAGGAGTTTTAGAGAGAGCAGGGGAGAGGAAGAGAGTAGAGAGCTGTTGTACTAAGGTATTAGCGCCTTTCTTGAGAGGATCTTGTATGCTGCTGTTCTCTTTCCAGCACAAAAGCCTCTGTTGGGGAACTCAGAGTCTACATCTATGTAAATTACCACCAAAAGAAAGTCTCTGTGCAGGTTGATGGTAGCACTCACATGCAAACCCAGCCTCACAAGACACTGCTTTCCCAAACATCAGTTATAACCCCCAGGCCCCTTGTAGTGAAGTAACATGATAAAAGCTAATCCAAAGCGAGAGGAAGGACTGAAGTCCACGGCAGGTATACATCCTTGGGGTCATGAATCAAGGCACATACAGGAATCAGAGATTGTCTGTCCAAGTGTGGAGAGATCTACACTTAACAGGAAGACTTAACCTGAGCTAGTAACAGGAAAATGTGTGCCTGTTAGGAAGATCTCTTCAGTATCAAGTAATTAAATCCATTTGATGCAAATATAAGCCTGTATTAAGAAATATAAACCAGACATTGCATGTGCATTTCCAAACCATCATAGGTATTTTTACTTGCATCCCACATATAACCCCATAGATATTCAAAAGAGGTTTTTGGCTGTCTGGATTTTAGTAGTCAAGCCATCCCCGGCATCTTGCTTTTTATGCACAGAGTGGCTGGTTTCATAAGCAGCAATATCTACACTTTGCCTCTTCAAGTATCCAACATTTCTATTTTCCATAAGCAACAAGCCCTTTTTTACTCAGTTCAAGCAAATTGTCAAGAGAGATGAACAATCTTCATGCACTCCCAATGCTTTTGTGTACTTTCACTGCTTGCTCTAAGCCTAAAGCTAAGGTCATTCAGGGCAAATATTTTTCCATCCAAGAAAATTATTTTCCATTCTAGGGTTATAAGCCCTTAGCAAACCATGTATTAGTCAGGAATTAAGCCCTGTCAGAAATGTCAGAAATGAAGTGCTGGGAAAAGGAACTCTCTAATCACAAGAAATCTAAAAAAAAAAGAAAAAAGAAAAAAAAAAAAAAGGGGGAGGGAGGTGATTCTGCCCCTCTGCTCTGGTGAGACCCCACCTGGAGTGCTGTGTACAGCTCTGCTGCCCTCAGCACAGGATAGACATGGAGCTGTTGGAGAGGGTCCAGAGAAGGGCCACCAAGATGATCAAAGGCCTGGAGCATCTCTGCTATGAAGACAGGCTGAGAGAGTTGGGGCTGTTCAGCCTGGAGAAGAGAAAGCTCCGAGGAGACCTTATAGCACCTTCCAGTACTTGAAAGGGGCTACAGGAAAGCTGGGGAGGGGCTTTTCATCAGAGAAGATAGTGATAGGACAAGGGATAAGGGTTTTAAACTGAGAGAGGGGAGATTTAGGTTAGATATTAGGAAGAAATTCTTCACTATAACGGTGGTGAGGAACTGGAATGGGCTGCCCAGGGAGGTTTTTGATGTCCCATCCCTGGAGGTTTTTAAGGCCAGATTAGATGAGGTTTTGTGCAACCTGATCTAGTGGTAGGATCACCTGCTCAGGGCAGGGGGTTGGAACTTGATGATCTTTGAGGTCTCTTCCAACCTTAATGATTCTATTATTCTAATACAGAGAAACTGGTGAATTTAAACTAACTAGAGTACCAGTGAGCATTTGGTGCATCCTTTTCTGCTAGATAAGGTTATCTACCTGAGATGAATTGGTTATTATCAATTTCATTTTCATAGCTTCTTGTCTCAAGGAGGTGGTGGGAGAGAAAGAGGTGACTGGATTCTGGATGTAACCATGATCCATCATTTCTCATTTCAGTTTCCCACACTGGTGTGGGGACTGGCAGGTGGAGGTCACTTGGAGACTCCACCATCTGCACCCAGCCTCCCCCTGCCAGGCAGCGAGAATCTCAGGGCTCCCTCAGCAAGAAACACGGAGTGGTGCTATGCCCAGGAGTGGAAAGAGGAGCCTCCACTCCTTTGGTGGGATGTGAAACACACCCTGGCTACCTGAACCCTTCCTCCATGTGGCCATGGGTCCCTAGGCTGAGCTGTGCTGAAACCTGGGCACCCCATGGCCAGGCTGTATGTTGGTGCCTGGCTGAAGCTGCACTCTGCCTCTGCTGTCACTTTTCTCTACAAGCCTTGACTGACTTGATGGGGCAGTAGAAGCTGCATATTTACTAGCACTCCTTATGCTCCAAGAAAAACAGAAGTACAGCTGTGACAGAAGTTCATATGTTGATATGGAGAAAAAAAAAAAAGTCAACGCAAAAAAATAACAAAAAATATGTCAATATAAAAATTAACCAAAAGTAGCACATTATGTTTTCAGGGAAGAAATGCAAAGAGCTAAGTTCAAATCATTCTATTTTTATTCAGCAAATAAAATAGCAGTTTCTTCCACTTCAGTCCAAAATTTTATCAAGCAACATGTTACACACGGTAGAAGCTCCATCTCAAGAATTAAATATATAAACACACACATATCACAAAAACATAGAATAGTTTGGGTTGGAAGGGACCTTTAAAGGTCACCTAGTTCAACCTCCCTGTGATAAGCAGGGACATCTTCAACTAGATGAGGTTGCTCAGATATGTGTGTGTTAAGTGTATATAAACACATTACCCCACATACCAGTGTAGCAGGGATTTAGACATTGTATAAAAATGTTACCTGCCCTCAGTTCCTTTTCCATTCTAGTTGTTGCCCAGGATCCAAATATTTAACCAAGTGCTTGTTATTTCCCCTGGTAGAAACATCCACCATAGAGCACAAACATGGTTGACTCATAATTCCCAATACTTTTTTTTACCCTTGGCCAGATCCCACATGCTGTTGAGCTGGAAACACAGACAGTGGATATCAGTTTTGACTAAGGCTACTAGGATTTCTTCTGAAAAGGCAGAAATTAGCTACATTTACACCAGGGCAAGAATGGAAACCATTCATAAAAGGCACCAATTTTATTTAAAAAGGGAGAGTAAGGTCAAAGCATTGCTCTCTGACATCGTCATGATCATCCATCAGCACTGATTTTGTCAGCATGGAAAGAACCCAGGACATGATAACATCTGAGTCACTCAAAACACAAGCTCACCCTGCAAGACACAGCTGGAAGTCACACAGCCTGTGATTCACCCCAGCTAAGCAGAATTTTGTCTCCATCCAAATTATCCCAGCACACCAAACACAACCATGATGTGAAGCCAGTGGCAGAGCCAAGATTGCAACATGACAAAATGGTGTGCCATTGCACATCTTTCTGAAGCCTCTGCACAACATGTACATGGCAGTTTTCCTGAGTTTTTTCCTGAAAAAGTAGGGAAGCAGAAGGCAGGCTGACTAAGCAGGAGTCCTGCACCTGGGCTCTATGCAAGAAGTAGAGCAGGAGATCCCTGAACCCTTAGAAAGCCAAGTGAGATAGACAGGATGCACAGCAGACTGCCACACTGCATCCTGTCATCCTCCCCAGTGGTGCAGCTGGAGACATCCAGACTCCCAGCCTCTGTATGCCAGGAGCTGGCAGAAAGAGGAGCCCTCCGTAAAAAGCATTTCACACAGTGTCAGTGCTGAAGGCAGGGAAATACCCACTATGGCAACAGGAACATCACCCACCTTTGATGAAGCACGTAGTACTTTACAAACTACATGATACCTTTATTTATTGGTAAATTGTGACAAGTGGGCCGGGTGGTTCATCTCCTAACGTGCTCTGCTATTCAGGTAAGTACCCCCAACATCATTTGCAATGTGAAGAAGTGCCAGCACAGATGTCCTGAACTCACCAATGAGAAGGACCCAGTTTCTTCAAGTGAGGTTTTACACTGAAGAGTGACTACCTTGAAGTTACCTTCCCTCCATGGGCTGAGTCTCTGCGGGGTGATTCAGAGTTTAATAGATGCCTTTGGTGACTGAGATATGTCTGCATGGCCAGATCTGTACTGCACTCTGCATCCTGAGCTCATAGCCCAGGCATGGCTGGGGGGCAACACCACCGCCCCCCCGGACGGGCTCGCACCTGATGATCCAGATGACACAGCAAAAGCTACATCTCATGTCAGGAGCCTTTCATTTTCAACTGCTTTGTATTTAAAGTACCTCCTTCTGTTGCCTCCAGATGCTTTTTACCTTGCAATATTAGAGACAAAAGCAGTCACAAAAAGCACTCCATTAAAATGCGGGAGACCCAATTTCTGCTTTGTACAACACTAGGAAATTATAATAATACATCACCATGATTTCTTCATAAACTAGATGCTTGGTCCTCAAATGAGAAATGTGGCAGATGTGGAAACAAGCTCTGCCATTTTCTTCACCCTGTGTGTGCCTCATGACATAACTGGGTTACCATGGATTACAAAATTTCCTTTGAAGCATCATGTTTTGGCCCCCTCCAGACCCACATACGTGGGCAGTGGCCTGAAACAAGAAGTTACTATCACAAAAATGTCACATTAAAAGTCACCTGACAGAGAAGGAAAAATGTAAGTTCTCCAATGTGCTTGTTATTGACTTGGATGTACTTGATTTTCCCCAGAAGAGGCGGCGGTGGAATTCTCCAGCTGACTTTTGCTGTTAAGTACCAGTCTTGTCTGCCACACTTTTCCCTGAAGGCAGCAGAGCTAACACAGAGAAGAAAACCCTGAAAAAAAAAATAAAAAAATTAAAAAAAAATGCTTGTTGGAGACCAAGTTTTACCACATAGCTCAAATACCTGAAAGGACTTAGAAAAAGAAGTATTCTTACTGTAAAGGAAAAACCTGCAGATTATCCATCAAGGCTCAAGGAAAACTTGTTTGTGTGGTTTGTCCTTTGTCAAGTCAAGAATGAGCATTTTCTGAGGAAATCTACAGACACACACTATTTATTTATTTTTTTTAATGTAGCCAAGTTATGAAAATGGGGAACACTTCAGGTCTCAAGTCAATAATAATAAATTATTAATAATTTAATAAATAATTTAGTAATTTAATAAATAAGCTGCCAGAATCAGACTGGAGTTGGAAGATGACCTCTTTTAAATTGAATTTAAAAGTTCCAATAAAATTTTCTCCCCTTTCAAATTACTGAAAAAAAAAAAAATAAAAAATAAAAAAAGCTTTAAAGAGGGGCATGGGGATACTGTAAAAACAGAGAGAAAAAAGTCACATCTCCAAATTGCCTTTAGACCAAGTCGTTATTCTAAGCCCCTTGGTTCAAGCTAACTCTGGGCTAATGCTGGGTTGGCAAGATCAGCACACTCTATGAAGCCAATCAGTCTCCATTTACATATCAGAGTGAGGAAAAAGGAATGAGAAAAAACAATAGCCTAGGTATGAGATCAGATCTGTCTTAAGAAACCAAGAAACACCTGATTTTTTTTCATCTTTCAGCTCGTCTTTCTTTTCTTGAGTGCTTCTTTGGAGGACATATACACGTTTACATTATCCAAACTTATGGCCTGCATTAGGGGCTTACAAAAATGAAGGCAAGCCTTTGTCCATTCAACAGGAGGAGAGGAAAGCTGAAGGCCCCACATGAGATTCAACAGCAGGCTCCAATGGCAGAACAAGACACCACTGCTGAATGCGCAGATTTCACAGCTAGAGAAATATCCCCACTAGAGCAGCAGAAAGAGGTCAGAGTTCTGTACACAGTGGGGTGCAGGTGGGGGGAAGCCTTGTGAATCATGATGGGCACTTTCCCAAGGGCTTCTCAGGAGATTTACAAGTTTAATGCTCATCATAGTTTACTCAAGCATGGTGGCTAGTGGAGCTGCAAGCATGGCACCCCCTCCTGCTCCACCCTGACATCCCCCAGGCAATCGTCCCAGCTCCTGGCTATTCCTTGTCCCTGCACACCCATGTCCCCAGGCTCCAATCCAGCACTTGTCTCCATCTCCACCCACCCTCATTTCTGGGAGCTGGGAGCTGCCCATACATCCTCTTAACCACCGGTCGTAACCCATCTCCTCAGTCTGTGAGTGAGGCTTTTACCAGAAAGGCAACATAACATTTAGTTTTGTTTTGCACATGGTGAAAGACTCTTTGTTGGATCCACCAGTTAACACGCTGGTGGATATCACTGAGGCAGCCACAATGTCTCAACAGGACTTAACCTCACTGCTGCCCTCTCCTTGGCAGACCAGCTTGCCCAGAGCTGCTCAGCTCTCAGAAGATAATTCCGTGTCACATAAAACTGGGGACAGAGAAACATATTAGCTCAGGTTCAGTGATTTACACAAAGAAAGGCTGACGACGGTGGGGTGACTGGCACAGGGAGCTGTGGGAAGCAAGAGGTGAGGGAAAAGCCCAAATCAACACCAGCATACCTACAGGAGAGGAAGGGATCGTAATGGACCAAAAGTCTACTGATTCATCCACAAACTGGTCTCCACCAGCATATTTCTGGATGGGGAGGAAATATTGTTACAAACCACACTGGTCAGAAAAAATCACCCTGAGATTTTGGACAAACTAGGCAGAGTGTACAAAACTTTTCCTCTGAAAATCCCATCAATGTCACTGACAGAATAAAATGCCATCATCTTACAGTTTGCTCAGCCCCCCAGATTATCACTGACAATTTCATTTTTTTCAGTAGAATTAGTCATGCCGTAAATCGTTACACTTGAAATGAGAACCACAATCACCAGATTATTATTCATCTAATTAAAACAAACCTAAGTATTTCACACAATATACATGGTATAGTGTTAATGTGCCAAACATCAAGATACAGAGTGCTTTGGAGTTTATATTGACGTCAGGTTTTTTGCTTCAATCAACGTTTACCTCTTAGGTCAATACATTTTTCTGTTTTGCCATAACAGAAGCTAGAATCAACATGCTTACCCCTGTAATTATTTCATTTAACTCTTTCAGTGTTTGAAATAACATTTGCAAGGAAAAGGGAAAGCTAAATACAAGCGAGCAATGGCTTTGCCTGGCCTTTCTCTCCATTAAATCCAGAAAAATGTTATTGCAGGGATGTTATCTGGAAGAATCGTCTTGTTCTTTGCCAGCGCTGGCGCAGAACATACAATAACACTGCCAGTAATATTAAATACCAGTAATAGCCCACCTGAATAGCCGGGAGACAAATATTCAGTTATTAAAAGTGATGGTACAGAATTGCCTCATTAAGCCTGGTAGCTCGCTGTTTACAGTGGGATAGTGCCAAAAGAAGAACAGTTTTACAGCTTTTATTGCTATTGTCTCAGTGCATTGAAAAAGTTGTCTGGTTTCAGATAACCTACAAAAACCCCCCGATTTTAATCAACAGGAGGTGCTTGAACTCTGTGGCCACCATTTGATTCAGCCCTGCCAAGATAAGTAGGAGAATGAGTGTTCATCTGTTTGGTTTATGCAAGAAGTGGACTGTTTGCTTTTGGTTACCATGCTCCACTTGCCAGTGTTACCCACGCCAGCTCAAGCCCTGGCAGAGAAAACACCATCTGCCCAGGGATGGATGATCCACGTGTGCCTTAGAGACTGGTCACAGGAAACCACAACCACAGGTACTGAGGACTTCCTTGGCACTGCCTTCCCAGGCAAAGATTTTGTGTCTCCAACCATTCAAGCTTAAAACAGGCTCAGAATGAGAAGAGTCTATAGAAATGGTATAAAATGTGCAAGCATAAAGTCACATGTGCCCTGCCAAAAAAATAAATGCATGCATTCACATGGTAGGCTTTCTGGCAGACTCTCTCCCTTGCTTTCTCTCATACGTGTATGTATATATGCATATATATGTGTATGTATACGTATATATGTGTTTATATTTATCTTTTCTCTTTTTTTGGGCCACAAGTCTTCCCTGCAAGCCTAGATTTGCCAAAAATCCATTTCACTGGCCCTGCTCCAAATTGTTGGCAAGACAAACAGCTGTTGTGCTACAGCAATAACAGGGAAGCAAGGAAAAGGAATGCTGTAGGTACAGGGAGAAGGACAGACGTTAGCGGAGAGAAAGGGAAAAGCATGGAGGGGGTTTCACCCTTCCTAGGTAAAGCACACTGTCATGGATGTGCCATGCCCTCTGAAGGGCATAACCAGGAGTTTCCAGGCATTTCCTTAATGCAGCCTGCTAGCGTTCCCAGGGTGGGAGCACTATCCTCAGTTTCTCTTTGGGACATGGGCACAGGGTGTTTCAGTAGCTGTCTATGTCCAGGGCAGAGCCCTGATGCCAGTAGTAGGGCTTCTCTCATGCAGCACCAGTTCTGCACCTCACTGTGCTCATTCCCATCCCTATTACAGCTCCTCAAAACAGAAGGCAGGAGGAATGTCAGTGTGCTCCATTGCAGCCTGAAAATAAAGATAAAAAAACAAGCAAAATTGACTATTAGTGCATTAAAGACACTGTTTCCCTCACTTTCCAGTAACTCACTGCCTTAATGGCAGAAGATAGACAATTAGTAGTGTGGCTTCCTTGTTAAATCACGTTGGGGGCTATGGCTTAAACCCACTTTAAAGAAACTAGACCAATCATTTTATGAGGCGTGGGAATTGTTAAATTGGGCTATCCCTTCTGCTTCATACAATTGCATGAAGGCTGATATTGTGGAGAGGTTTTTAATGAAGGCCTTATATAGCTCCAGGTTAGGACATTTGCATTTGTGAAGATTACATTGAAAGCAGAAGAAGCAAAAGAGCATGAACAAACAGTAGTGTTTTCATCTTTAAAAAAAAAAAAAAACAACAAAAAACACATTCCCTCCGTGGGAATATGGTACCAGGGACTGGGAAACAATTGTTTCTATTTCCAGCTCTGCTGTCAACTTACAAGAGTCTGACCTTAAGCAAATCATTTTACTCTGGAACCTCATTTACCTGCCTCAGGTGTGTAGAGGCTCATTAGTACCTTTACTAATGAGCTTCATATAATCATATGCAAAGCACAGCATTTTAGTAGATTTTTGGAAGACTAAGGTTTGTAAAGCCCTTTGAAATTCAAGATGATGTAGATAGGTAAAGATCTCCCTCTTGCTCACTCCCTCACTCTCGCCCACACTCTCTCCAGGTGATAAAGACAAATTCCTTTTACAAAATTTTAATTCCCAAGCACAAACAGTATAAACTCAAAGTCCAGTTTTTGAAGTTTTATTACTTATTTGAAACAACAGTGCTAACAGATATACTCAAAAGAAATCCAAACAGCAGCAAGTTACTGGAGCAGTTGGTCCTAAGCAAGCAATAAAAGCCTAAACAAAGTTGAACTTTGGATTACATGCCATGTTGAGCTATTGAATTTGACAGGTTAATTTGTTCATTTCCTTGACCTGATGTATACACTCTTTGTATACTTGCAAAACTCCCCCTGCTCAGGTGCTACTTTTATATTTCCTGCCCTGTCACAGTTTCAACAGTATAGTGGCAGTCACCTTCTCTGAGTGCACAACTGCAAGTCTCTGTCTTCTATTTAACTAATTGATACAGGTAGTAAAACAATAGTTTTCATGCCTACAGCTCCAAATCAAAGAATTACTCTGTTACCAAAAGACCATCTTATTTTTTTGCAGTTCTAACAGTTGGTCTAATACATTACTTTACCTACAAAACTTGTCCATCAAATGTCCTTTAAATAATGTAACAAAATGCTGGGATAAAGGCTCTGATTTATTACTCCTCCTTACTGGAAATAACAGGTGCACGGGTTTTGGCTGGGATAGAGTTAAGTTTCTTTGTAGCAGCTGGTGTGGTGCTCTATTTTGGATTTGTGACCAAAGCAGTGCTGATAACACATTAATGCTTTAGTTACTGCTGAACAGTGCTTACACAGCATCAAGGCATTTTCTGTTTCTTGAGCTAGCCTGCCCACAAGTAAACTGAGGGGGGGACACAGGCGGGACAGCTGACCCCAGCAGACCAAAGGGATACCCCACACCACACAGTGGTGTGCTCAGCAATAAAAGCTGGGTAAAAAGGAGGAAGGGAACGGATGTTCTGAGGTTATGGGCTTTGCCTTCCCAAGTCACTGTCATGCACGATGGAGCCCTGCTTTTCTGGAGATGGCTGAACACCTGCTTGCCATGGGAAGCAGTGAATGAATTCTTTGTTTTTCTTTGCATGTGTGTGCATTTTTGTTTTACCTATTCAACTGTCTTTATCTCAACCCACAAGTTTTTACACTTTTACCCTTCTGATTCTCTCCTCCATCCCACCAGAGGAGAGCAAGTGAGGGGCTGGGGGAATCAAGCTGCCCACCAGGGTTAACCCACAGCAACAACCTATTCTAGCAACCTATGTACATCTACAACAGGCTGGAGTCCAGTAGTGCTGCTTTAACCAGAGCAAACTGTAGTTACTTGCACTGCTTTAAAAAGATTTAAGTGGCAGGTTGAACATTTTTCAAAAATTAAATTAACTGCTTAATGGGGAAATAGAAACAAAAACCAAGGGGGCTTTCTAGAAAGTGTGCCAAAAATTGCCTTACAAGCAATGCACAACATCCTTGCACAAAGCAGCATTCTGTCTCCCCTTCCAATGGGAGGGGGGAGAGAGGAAGGCATACCCCACAGATTTTTACTATCCTTGGGTCTAAACCAAGGCTCCCTATGAACACCTCCAGCAGAGAAGGCTGGTAAGTCTCCTCTACACAACCAGATGCATTAAACACAGGAATAAAATAACTTTACCGGCACGTGGAAAGCTAATTTGGACATCAGGCACTGAGGCAGGACTCAAGTGATCCAGCTGCTGTGCTCACACAGCCCCTCCCCTCTCCCTCCCAAAGCCTCCAGGGAAGAACCACAGCCATTTCATGGATGTGAAATGGAGACCCCAGGACCATGTTTTCTTAAGATGTTTAGGTACACCGGGGACTCCCCGTTCTCCATCAGGTGCCTAACCCTCATAAATAGCAATAACTTTCAGAGGTGCAGTGTAGGCAGGCTTTGGGCAAGCCTCCACACAGGGACACAGAGCCATGTGTCTGTTTCACCTCCACTCTCCACCAGCACAGGCAAACCCCACAGCTCGAGGAGCCAGGTACCCACACTAAAACCAGACCACTTTCCTGGGGGAGAAAGGAAAGATTTACTGTGGGAAGAGCAGCCAGGGCAGCTCCATATGATGCTTCAGGACTCCATGAGCCACAGCCTTCCTGCAAGGGTATGCTGGCTATTTGAGGATAATTACAGTGGTGGTGGATTTGTCCCAGTGTGTTTGGTGAAAGCTTTGTGCATGCTAAATATTTGCTTGACTGAAGGTTCGGGACATTAAAATTAAAAAGGAACAATATTTTTGAATTACAGGTGAGGCAAAGGTCCCCTTGGCATTTGAGGTTTTGCCAGGGTGAGGAGGTAGCAGAAAGACCACCATTTGTAAATCATATTCTTATCTCTTATCAGTTTTTTACTATTTGTTTTTTCATTGAAACTAATTGCATTACTTTGCATTTATCCTTGGGTAAGGAAAAGGAAAGCAGACTTAAAGTTCAATTTAAGAGAAACTAGGTAAGGCAAGGAGGTCAGAAGTCATTGATTTTAGCCTCCTCTCACCAACTGACTAGCTTTGCTCACCTTTTACACCCTCCAAAACATGAGGAAAGCCCTCCACATCTTTCTACAGCCTCCACATCCCATGAGACCCATGAGGCTCCCTCAGGACTTCACCAGACTGGGAGCAGATCTCAGACCATGCCCCACATCCAGTGGCCTTCAAGGGCTCCTGAAACCAGCACCACCTTACCTCAATAGGACAGGACAAACTACCTCCAGCACAACCCCCTCCCACCCAACCTGGGGAAAAGGTGATTGCAGCACAGGGGCCAGCTTTCTCTTTCTGTGACTTTCCTCCCCACACTGCTGCTCATCCATCTCCATGCTGCAGGACTTATCTCTCCTAATGGCAGAAGTTGTCCATGCACCAAACCTGATAGTGAAGGGGCTCAGGTTAAAAATAATCCCTTAAAAAAATAATAGAAGCCTGTGGGAAGTGTTACTGAGGTTACACAACACCCGGCAGAGCTAAGGAAGTAGCAATTGGTGGGAATGAGCATGAAGAAGGATGGGGCAAAACCCAGCATATCAACCTCTATCCATGCAGGAGTCAAAGCTGGGGTCCATTCCCACTACTTTCTGATGTCCCCCGTCCTGCAAAAGCAGACACGAGTATTTGAAATGCTGGAAGGGTCGGTGCCAAGCTCTCCTTGGTGGAGACAGAGGTTTCCCTAAGGGCAGGATGCTCTGTTCAGGGAAACAGCCTTCAGGGAAACTAGATGTTTTTTCCAAACCAGAGGCTGGCAGCTTGCCACGGTGGCCCTCCCTGAAACAACCCCATCTAGCATTATTGACCCCCACCCCACGCCAGCACCCAGGAGAAGCTGCGTGCGACTGATGCAGAGACTGTGCTGGAGGACTCACCCAGGCTGCTGCCAAGGAAAGCAGACAAGCCCGAGGGCCCAGTGCCCGAGGGAGAGAGTGGTGCTGGCAACCAGCACCTCAGCAGCCTTTCCCACGGAGGGAGAGGGGAGCTGGCAGAGCCCCCATGTCCCCCACTCTGCCCCATGCTGAGCTACCCCCACTATGCATGATTTCTCACAGGAGAGGACACCCTTGCTGTCTTCATGACACTATGGCTGATGTATTAAGAAATATCAAGATGAAAATGGGTTTAAGACATGTTGTCCCCTAGCCAGCTGTGCCAAAGCTGCTCCTCATGCTGTAAGCCAAATGTGAACCAAAATGGAGAGGAGACCACAGTTCCCCTTTCTCCATTGCAGAAAAGCATAATTTTCCTTCCAGACAAGCACAGGGTAGGTTATCAAAAGTCCTTGCACAGCTTGCAATTACCAGCAGAGTTCTGTTGCCAGCTAATGGAGCCAGGGCTGACGCTGGGGTGTTTCCTTACTTCTCAGGCCCAGACAGCTAGCAGGCCCACCCACTCCTACCTGAAGGGAAGGCTTGTTCCCTGCTGGGTGCATGAGCTGGCTCTGCATGCATTTGCATGTCTTCTGATAGCACCCAGAGAGTCACTCTTCCAAAATCCTTGCACTAAAGACACCAGGAGGCTAATGTGATGTTACGATGACTAACACCAAACTCGCTCCCTATCCTGCAGACCTCCATCCCCGTGCACACCTCATGAGCTTGCACACAGCTCCAGGACTGGCTGTGTGGGATGATACGCTTTCCCTCGTAGGACAAACACCATGTGTTTGCCCTTCGGCCCCAGCCCTCCCTACACACTCACGCACACGTTTGCACAGACAGCTTTGGGAGTGGGGTCACCACCAGAGAGAACCTTGGCGTCTGAGAGCATCCTCCTCATCCTATCATCCCAGGCAAGCGTCTGCATGACCCTGGGACACCAGAGGTGCTTTGGTGCTCTTCTGAGAGCAGGAAGGAGAGAGACAAGAGAAGGTTTTAAGAGCAATCCTCTGCTCTCCCCCACTGCTGAGTCTCTCTTCCACTTGCAGCAGCGTCCCTCCCCCTCCAAAACAAGGTTTAGCTCATCAAGAAGCAAAGAAAAGCAACAGAGAATATGAGAAAAGGGAGAGGAGCAGCAGGGAGAGCCAGGGCCACAGCCTGGCAGAGCAGAAGAGAGCAAGCTGAGCCACGTTGCCAAGAACTCCCAGGCTCACATCACCTCCCACCTGCATCCGCCGGCACAGGCAGGGGCCATGCTGCTCATGCTGCCACAGTGCCAAGGCATATCCCCCCACGCGTGCCCCTCCTGTTCCTCACCCATCCCAGCACAGAGCATGCCAAGGCAGACAGGCATTGGGCTGCAGCCAGGTGCAGATTTTTTTTTACTTAATTCATCCATCTTCTGCTCAGCAGCCTAGTCTCTATATTTGTAGCTTAACCATCAATCTCAGCATCACAGCCCAACCTCAAGCCAAACAGCCACAGGGCATGAGGGATCTGCAGAAAAGGGCACCCTACACTGGTGCTCCATTTTTTTCCAAGGGCACTGTGTATCATAGGATCAAAATGACCAGGTATGTATACAACTGTTTCGTGAGGCCTTCTCTTCTGGCTAGCACAACTTGTGAAGATAAAGCAAAAGGCAGACTGCAGAACAGAGTGCTGCAGTTGTAATTTCTGCAAGAGCAGAGGGGAAATTCCTCTCCCACCATGGGTACTGCCAAGATGTTATCAAGCTATGCACCAAAAGAGAGGCTGGTGGTATTAGAAACTGGATGTGAGGATGGCTGCAAGAGCTGCAGAGTTTTTCTGCATTGCCTTTCCCCTCAAGGCACCTCCACTTGGAAAGATATTTCCAGGCAGACAGACAGACTCGGAAGCTGAACTTCTATTTAGCAAGAGAATAGGCCTAACACAGATTTCTCCACAGCTTTCTGATAAGGACATGACAGTCAGGAACCACACCTAAGGAGGCTCCTGCTGGGCTTGTTGCAGTCTGCAAGGTCTTTACCAGCCGTGGCCTAGGATGGTGCCCCATGGGGCAGAGGAAAGCTGCACCATCCCCCTCTCCCCCCATAGCAGCCCACCAGGACAGCTTCAGGATACAGCCTCCCATCTGCTAGGGTACAGCACATGGAGTGCTCATTCTCATGCACATTTCTTCGTAGAGAGGACCAATTTCCACAAAGTTGTTTTGAAAGTTTGTCAAGATTTATTGTTAAATCAACAACTCGTTGTGCAAGAGGCCCCAGGAGATGTAACAGGAGCTGGTACCTGCCGGGGCACTATGAAAGGAGAGTCAGAAAGCTGTGTCCTCCCCTCTGAGACATCACAGCATTTTTATGACTTGTCGTACACTTGAGGTGTTTTAAAGGGACAAGCCACTGCGCTACATCCTGGTGACCCATGTTAGCACTTTATTAAGAAGGAGACAGAAGACAGGCAGATAAGAACATGCAGGGAATGTGTTGCTGCTTTTTTGAAAATAAATAAATAAATGGGAAAAAAAGAGAAAATACAGTTTTCTGTGGGAGAAATGGTCTCCCCACAGGAAGAAGTAGAGGTTTGTTTTAAGTGGGTTTATTTTTCTTAACATTACAACTGTTTTGTTTTAAAGGAATGGTGTTTCACCTGCAAAACCAGAGTTCATTTTATCTCCACCCACTCCTCATTAATCAACCTCAAAGGGCATTTTTTAAAATAAAGATATACAATATTAGTTAAACTAATGACTTAACATAGGCAGAATCATTCCCGCAAACTCACCAAATGCTAGGAGCAAGCAGACAGGTCCTGAGAACTGACAGTGCTGGCCAGGGAGAACAAGGCTCTTGCACAAGGGTTGTACCACAGAGGACTTCTTGGTCCCAGTAAAAAGCCACCAGCCTCAGCAGCCTCCATGAGGCACGCAACCCAGGCCACAAAGCTGTGGCACAGCAAAGAAAAAACACTGAAGGGTGCATACAGACAACAGCTAGAAACGTTCCCAGCTAACTTTTAGGTAAGAAATAGCAATGCCAAGGCACCTCCTGGTCCCTGTGTTGAGAGGCAGGATGCAAAGCATGTCAGAGTGACCATTCTAGATAAAGTCCCACGAGCGGGAGGGTGACCTGCAGGCTCTGGTCAGCCTACAGCAAGGGAGGAAGGAAAGACACAAGAGCTGAGGGACTGCATGAGTGCTGGGACCTGCTCATAGGGAAGAGAAGCAGGCACTCAACATTTCAGCAATGGGTTATGACCAGAGGAATTTAAGAAAGAGACTGCGATGGTGGAGCAGATTAATTGTAGACACAGCACGGTTTGGCTGTCTCTGCCTCTGACCAGTTTTCCTTCTTCTTCTAGTCTAAGTTTTAATTTGCCTTCTCCACAGTCAACACTTCAGTAGTAGCAGACACAAAATGAAATGCATTGGCGCTGCTGGAAAGGAGAGCTTAGGCCAGTAGGATTTGCACAAGTGGGTAAACAAACAAAGGATAAGATGGCTGCAAAGGTGAGGCTGGGAACAGCTGCGACTTGAGAACAGCAACACAGGGCACAGCAGAGAGGGTGGTGACTGGAAACCAAATGCTTAACAACAGAGGGAGCCTGAGCTGGTAACAAAGGCAGCTAAATGTGGGGCCAGGAGGGTGAAATCGGTTTGATTAGGGCTCAGGTGGAACCAGCCAAGGAGGCAAAGCAGGCACTGTGAGAGATAGAGGTGGAGAGCTCAAAGGCAAAAGGAGAGGCAAGACCTGACTGCCTGAGCAGAGGCACAGTGCTCCAAGTAGGAGACTGAGCACAAGACATGGAAAAACAAGTACCAGGGCTAGATGTGGACTGCATACAGCAGGAAAGAGGCTCTTGGGAACTGCTCAAGAGAAGAGGCGCCAAAGAAGCATCAGCACCAGAAAAGCAGGTTTCAAAATTTAACTTTGGCAGCAAAAGGGAGGAAAAAGTTACAAAGTGTATCCCACCAAAGTAACTGGGACACCAGCAGAAGGAATTAAAAAAAATAAAAAAAGAAAAAAGAAAAAGCCCCACCACAATCCTAGCAAAGCACAAAGAGAGATGAGGGAAATCAGACAGGCAGAGAACATCAGAGCATGCACAAAAGCAGAGACAAAAAAGAGCAAAAGAAATCTACCAACACCCTCCAACCGGGAAAATGCAGGTGTGACACAAGCTGTGGAGGAATGAGGTAGCAGGGTTCTGGTGGCACAGGATGTGCCAAGAGGGTTCCAGTGACACCATGAAGGTTCACTGGAAAGGATGGGGCTGATGCTCAATAGTATGAACACAAGAAACAAGGTGATGGGGAAGGAGGGGCAGGGAGAGATTAGAGAATGACACAAGCAAGCTGAAGGCAAAGCTAATGGCACAAAACAAAGACACAGAGGAGTCCTCACCAGTTTGGCAATGCTAATGAAGAGGATGTGGCACCAAGATATGATGGGAGCAAATAATTAAAGGTTGGTATAATTTAAAGCCTAATAAGAGGCAGCAATTTATCAGGAGCCAGCAAGAGTATAAAGAATCCAGGAGCAATACATTCAACAATGGAGTCAAAAGAAACAGGCAGAGCAAGAACCAGAGCCACCAGCATGATAACAAGGACAACGACACAGCAGCATATAAAGTCTGTACACAAATGAAGAGCAGCTGATGGAGACCCAGATGGAGCTACTGGGCCTCCTCCCTCTCCTTATTCAAATCTCCCCCAAATACCCATCTGTGCCAGGAGGCCTTTGGAAGGATGTCAAGCCAGTGACCAGGGAAGACACGTTTTTGAAGTAGGGCCCCTGTTGCACTTGTCTCTGCACCTGGTGTCTAGACCAAGAGCTCTTCAGGGCAGAGGCCATCACAAGATCCTCAGCACGCGTGGGGTGACAGGGCGAGGACATCCACAGGGAGGCATTTCCAGGGGACAGCAGCCAGCAGTAGGTCCCTGAAGGAGGGTGCCATTGCTGGGCTTGTGAAGCACAGGCAGCATGAAGAAGGGGCAAGAACCAGGCATCTCCCTGGAGAGCAAAGGACCATCCTCCCATGGGAGGGAGAAAACAGGAGGCCAGGCATCAACTGGGATGCAGTAGGAGCAGGCTGCCTTCCTCACGGGTCTTGCACCTTTCCAGCACCTTCCTAGAAGGCACATAAAGCTTATAAGCCATGCCCCTGCTGCTCTTGCTGTGTACAGCCTCTATGAACAGGGCACAATTGTCACGGTCCCTGCAGCAAGGATACCTCTCAGTTGCTCATGTCCAAGGACCAAGGCCAGGCAACTGGAGGGTACGCACCCACCCCATTGCTCTCTGCATCTGAGCTTTAAAATCCTGGTCCTGTGGCTCAGGCCACTCCAAAGGAGGTCACTGCCCAGCAACCGCATGCCGGTCACCAGGTTTGCTCCAGTGCTCCCTCCCATCAGCTGTCCCTGGGCTCAGCTGCAGCCACTGCAGCCCAATCTGAACTTACAGCTGGGGACAAAAGGCTTGGACAGAAAGGGCTGCCATGAAATCAGGAGAAGTGCTTTGAGACACTAATGCAGAGAGCGTGGGAAAGAGGCTAACGACACTCATGCTCATCAGGAGACAGATAAAACCACTACAGTAATAAAATTTCATTATGAGAGCTAAGGAAGAAGAAACGAAAATTCTTTGTTTACTGTGTCTCTAATGAGGTACAAAGTGCCTTTGCAGTACTGGTTGCACAGGAAGGTCTCAGCCCTGGGTGAGGGCTAGAAGTTGCTCTATGCGCTGCATCTCATTTTCCAGGCAGATCGGCCCTTTGCAGCGATAACTCAGCCCAGCCCTCTGTGCCACAAAGTGCACAGGAAACACCTTTCCTGGGGTCCTTCTCCTTAGGGGAACAAAGAGAAAAGACTGCAAGATTTCCTAGTCCTCAGAGACTTACAGAGATATTAATGGGGATGACATTAGTATCCTCACCAATGGCTGAGGACAGTACTTCATCCTTATTTGGCATGGGAGACTCAACACTGGCATTCATTCTCAGGACAGAAAATCATTAGAAACTTGACTTTTATTTCCCGTAGACCTTTGTTTTTTATTACAGGTCTTTACTAGCACATTCAATTTGCAAATCCAAGGGAATAGTATGGGAAAAGTTTCTATTTTTAACAAAAGAAAGAAAATCTTCTGAAGTAATGAACTACTGGATAAAAAGATTAATCTTCTTGAAAGAGCTTTGCTGCCTTATGTACTCCCACACAATACATTTTACATACTTGCATTTTGCATGCATGCATACATACATACAATTCTACAGAGTACAAAAATAAATTGATCCATATTATAAACTTACTCTACATATGCATGTTTTTTATTCACAGCCATGTGTGAGAAAGTTTGAGAAAATGAAAAACCATACCAGCCTGTGACTAGGGCCAGGGGCAAGGACATAGGTGGATAAAAGCTGTATATTCTAGGCAGTAAAGCATCCCCTCCTATCTGCTCACTTTTAAAGACACCTTTTTCTTTCCCTCTACGATTTTTGTTAGGAGAGGTCCATCTATCCTGAGCATCGGAGCAACTGACCCAATGGCACAGTTACCTCCTGGTGAGTCATCCATGTCCTGAGCTGAATTTTCCCACCCCCAGCCTAATAAAGTGACTTACTGTATACAGCTCCATCAGAGCATCCATGGTGATGTCTAAAGCACCATTAAAAGCTCATAAGACAAATAGTTATTTCACAGTTTGACTCTTCTCCCTTCTTTTTTTTTGTGAAACCTATTTATCACAGAATATTAGGGATTGGAAGGGACCTCCAAAGATTGAGTCCAACCCCACTGCCAGAGCAGGACAAAAAAAAACAAACAAAAAACTAAGGCAGATCACTCAGAAAGGCATCCAGACAGGTCTTGAAAGTCTCCAGAGAAGGAGACTCCACAGCCCCTCTGGGGAGCCTGTTCCAACTCTCTGTAACCCTCACTAAGCATATTTCATTACTAGCTTTTTAAAATGTCTTCAGAAGATTTCACCTCACTTGAAAAAGGCTTTCATAGTTTTGCCTTAAATGCTCCCAAAACAGAAAGACTAGAGATGTGGGTCTAGCTCAGAGTTCCCTGCAGCCACAGCATACTCAATTTGCTCTAGTGTATTTTTTTCCTAGTCATGGTCTTTTCTCTTCCCGTTCCAGCAATCATGGCTTCGAAAGATGAAACTTCTCAGGGAAAAAGAGCTTGGAGCTCTTTTTTGAGGTTTTGTCCAATGGTTGACCTGAACAGCTTGGCAACCCCAGCAGTGAGCAAAAGAGGTATCGCAGACAAGATCTCTGAAGTGAGGGCACAAAAAACATGAATGACTTACAAAAGGATCATGGATAACCTACAGATCAGCCGTTGCTCACTGTGTTATTCAGCAGACTTAGAAAGAGCAGGCAGCTAGAAGGATACTTGCAAGCCTGCACTGCCTTTGGATGAAGTTCCTGCAGTTCTTTCAGGATCTTCAGACAAGCTTCTTTTCTCCTCTCTGTCTCTGGTTTCTTATCTCACTGATGGGATCAGTAATTATTACTGGCTTTTGAAGCCACCTGGGAATCTACTAATGAATAATGATAATAGCACCACTATCTTGATGGTTTTCCTTAAATTCCTCCTAAACATTTGCCCTCAAAAA
This sequence comes from Chaetura pelagica, assembly GCF_000747805.2. Classification (NCBI taxonomy): domain Eukaryota; kingdom Metazoa; phylum Chordata; class Aves; order Apodiformes; family Apodidae; genus Chaetura; species Chaetura pelagica. The sequence continues at coordinate 2,822,683 of NW_009952564.1, read as the reverse complement.
CATATGTGAGCTGCCACTGGTGACCCAGCTCTTACTACTACACACCGTACCCAACTGTGGCTCAGTGCAAAGGACAAGGTCATAGGTAGCACCATAAGCATCTCTCACAATCTTCCATTGCTGTAACCTCAGATTTCTTACAGAAACCCCAAATTTATTGGCATCACATACTCAGCTGGTTTTAGTGGAGTGAAAGTCCTTGGGCAAGGACCTGTGGTCTGCCTGAAATAACAACAAGATGTAGCTGCTCAGTTCCACAGGGTTTACTGGCTGGCCACAAACAGCAATGGTTATTTAGTCCCAGTCCTCTTTTATGGCAAGCTTGAATTTGAAGCTTATAGGGCAGCTCTGGGCCTTTCCAGAAAGGCCTTGAGAGCCACATAAACAGTGACTGAAGGCCATCTCAAGAAACCACGAACTGAAATGATTCAACTTCTATCTCTCTCCCAGGTCAAAACAATGGAAAGAGATCAGCACAGCTGAAGAGATCTTTTACTTAGAGCCTAAAAACCAGCCACAGGCAGCCAACACACAGCATTTGGCGCCATGACCTACCATGTTACCAAACAGTACCTATCATGATAGCAAAAGGCTATATATGTGACCAAAACCGTCTGGACTAGAGCTACAAGCTTTCATTAAACAAACAACAGCATCTCTGCACTGCATCCACATGAAGACATTTCACTCAGACCCTTCAGTCTGACTCACAGCCCAGTCAAGTTTACAGAGGAAACGGGCAACTTCATTCAGTTGTCTGCTCCCCCTCCTAAATCTAAAACACCACCTTAGTCATCTTTCCCTCAGGCTCTCTGACTAGCAAAGGGGAAAGGAGAAATTTCACCAGAAACTGAGAGGAAAACCACGTGTGAAGTACAGGTTGGTTAGTGCAGCAACCACTTTCTCAAAACAGCTTAGATTGAGTTCTCAGAGCTAAGAGTAAGGTTTACCAGGTACAATTAAAAAAAAAAAATTAAAAATGTATTTAATCAGCCTGTTAATCATAAGAGCCTAAACGAAATACACACTAAGCGAACACAACCCAGGTTATACTACCTTTCTTCAGCAAGACCAAGATAAGTGCCTGAAGGAGAAAACCAACCCCACACTCAACTATTTTAGGAGACAACATCTGGTGTAGCATCTCTACACTAGTGCAGTTGTCAGTTTTCATTAGCGCTGCCTTGAGTTTTTTGCTAATGGTGATAGGATCATTTAGGGACTGCTTCTGCCTCATTTAGCTGCAGAAATATCAGCAGTCTATTCCTTGAGCAAACTAAACCTTTCTCCTCTCAAATTAGTGTTTCATCTCTTAGAAGAATGTAAAAGATACTAAGAGAGGCTTCCTCTCAAAATAGCAAAATGCTGCCAGGCAAGCCCTCACTGTAGCTCTAAGGGCAGTGGGACAGTGAGGTGGGATGCTGCTTGAAAGGTGTCCTGACCTCTGAGGGTGCCAATTGCCTTTCTAAACCTAGGCACAGGCCAGTGTCTGCACCAGCAATGCTGGCCCTTGTCCTAATAGTGAATATCAAAAGGTAGAACTACTGGAGGCTGGATGAGACTTAACCAACTTGATGAGGAGTCAGTTGTATCCCAAGCCAGCAGTGTCTCAGGCCAAGACCACCAAACACTCAGGAACGGTAACAGAAAAAAACCCAAGTATTTGTTCTGAATGCACTGAAAGACCAGGTCAGATTTTGGGCAGATACTTAATTGTAGGAACCTGTTCTTTATCTTCCCATATTCACTGCACTTCTGCACTTTAAACATCCTCAGCTCTTCCCTTGCACAGGAGAACAGATTTTTTTTAAAAAGAAAGGCAACCAGATAAGCAAACTGTCAGGCGAGAAGAACAAACAGTTTATGTCTTATCTTTGAAGTCACTTCTGCCACACCCAACATCTCTAAGAATGCACTTCCTGGATATGTTTTCTTCTCTGATAAAAATATAAAATGCACAATAAATGTGGGCAATGTACTTTTTCCATCCCCAGAAGCAGAACATTTCTTGTAAACTGTGGTCTGCCACCTTCTACAACTCCAGCCAGATGAGTAGCCCACAAAGATCAAAAAGTAACCCTTTCATGACGTTTGGCTTACTTAGACAAACAAATCAGAAACATCCTGAGAACAAAGCTCCATGTATCTCAAAATCCCTGCTTGGACCCAAGGCCAGAGTCTCTTCTGCCTCTACTCCAACCAGAGAAATAAATGGTGTGCCTGCATCCACATCAATAAAAACTATTCAGCACTTTTCCAGCACAAGTTTTCAGGTAAATGCTACTAGCCTGCTGAATATTTAGCATCACTTACCCTTCAGTTAAAAGGGATTGTTTCTAGTTATAACACATCAGATACACCAGAACTTCCCAATATCATAGGTGAGAAAAATGAGTCAGTTATGCTTGCAGAACTGATCTCTTGAAACAATGGATTTAAGCTTCAGGCAGATTAAATTAGCTTCAAACACTTCAGTCTCCCCTCAGGAATTTTCTAACTTGCAGTGCTCCTTCCAGAAGGGCACAAGCACCTCTTCCTAAATGCCTCTCATCAGCAGCACCTACTTCATGCTCCAGCACTGACTGAACACATGCTCTGCCACCCTTACCAGCCAAAGGTTCTTTATCCCTTTGTGAGATGACTCAGTCAACACCACCCTGAAAGGAGTGCCAGGCAGTCAGACTGGGCTGATCTGAAGGGCCAGAACATCTCATCAGCAATTATTTTTCCTGTGTAATCACCTCTTATAAAGAAAATGGAAATGAAGTGAAAATAGTGCTATCAGGCTCATCATACAAATAAAAAATAAAACATAAAGTCAGGGTCACTTGCAGGAAGAGGTGCAGATGGCAGCACCTTCAACACAATCTAGGCCCAATTAGCTGTTCACATAAAGAGGTGCCATTTCATCTTTGCATACCCTAACTAGAAATTAAATTCCATTTCCAGTCTTCATCAACATTTCCCACTCTTACCTGCTTATCTTACCTCAGACACCAATACTTCCAGGGATGAATTTCTACACAGAGCAGGAGCAGAGGAAAGGGTCTGCAAGCACTCCCCTGAAGCACTCAACTGGCTGCAAGATTATTTTCTAACATTTTCTTCTCATGAAAGGTGCAACCAGGATCAGTGGAGCCAGACTGAACCCATGAACCACTAAAAGCCTAACCACAATTATTTGGGTAACGGGTATAATCTTGTCTGGTATCAGGTCCACAAGAGCATCCACCAGCAAGTCCCCAGGTAAGATCTGAGAACAGGGCAAGCCTGTAGTACCTTCAAACTTCAACACAGACACGGTGTTGAGAAATCTGTCTCACGATTAATCTCTTTAATAACTCTTCACAAAAAGGTCCTTCTGTGCATCCAGCCCACCCTACCTCAGCAGATGTCTTGCTTTTACTATCTTGCTTTTACATTGTTCAACTACCTCAGGGAATCATGTCCTGATGTCTGTTGTGTACTTGGTACCTTCATTAATAGCCTCCAGGTGTCATGCTGGAAGTGACAGTGAGCAGTTCATCCCAACCCAGTTTCTCTGGCCTGATGTGACTCTGCAAACCTGTCCTACCTGCTGTCAGCCATTGCTTTCACAGCTGTAGTTTGCTCTCTTAACCCCTGCAAGGAAGCTCCTCCACACCTCTGGGCCTCCTCCAATCCTAAAATGCTTTCATCTGAGGGGACACACTAATCCCACACAGCAGTATGGCAGGGGTGGACAACAGGTTTATACAGTAGCATGGAAGAGCTTGTTTTTTTGCTCCGGTTCCTTTCCTACAGATCCTAATGCTTCACCTGCATTTCTTGACTGTTGCCAATCTCATCAGTTCAATGCTCAGCAAGGACCATCTGTGATGACAGCTTTTCCTCCTGAAAGGTCATGGCCAGCTCAGAGCCCATCTTACTTGTGAAGCAAGGAGTCTTTTCCCCTTGTGTATACATAGCCTCATCTGCTCATGCAGACTTTCACCTGTGCTGAGGTGACTACTTGTACCCGAGCTCTAAGTGAGGACCAAGGCAAGGAAGTAATGGGCAAAACATTATGTTATCCTAACTACTATCATACTTTCAAGTACACAAGGACAAGTGTTCACAAAACAACCTGCAATTTGGACAACCTGGTGACTATTAACTCTATTTGGGGTAAATCTATTAAATACACAGGCAATACAACTGCACAGTGTATGACCCAAAACACACAAGCACCAGCTTCAAAACCAGCATCAAACAAAAGAAAGCATAAGCAGCAGGATGGACAGACTTCACTTCATCCTTAACAAAGGGACCTTCAACAACCTCTCCATATTACCATGCTAAATCAGTTTTACCTCAAGTTTGATTTTATCATTGTTTGTACCACACAGTAACCACCAACATTTAATTAGCATATTTATTCAAACACAAGTTACATGAGACCCTTCAAGAAATACACAGCAACTAGGCCTCCACACAGCAGATTTCTTCACTTGTCTACAAGACACACTGTTCAAAACAGCACAGACTTATAGTTATGGCAAAGAATTGCGTGTGATGCAAAAACAGCAAGAGCAAAGACCATATAGAGAACATATTACTGGATTACAGCCCAGCATGAATCATTTGAAAAGTGATCAGAGGATGAAGCTTTCTTCAACAGAACACAAGTATACACCATTATCAGTATATATTCTGCACTGATACCCATAATTATTAAAAAATAGAGAAACGTTAACTTAAAATATTACTTAGCTAGCCACTATACCTATAAGGTAAAACCATAAATGGACTCTGTTTAGGAGGTGAAAAACACTGAGACTCTAGAATTAACTAGAGCCCAGTTCAGCAAACTACTTAGGCATATGCTTAAGTCCTACTGACACTAGTGGGGCTTACACATATTTAAGTATTATAATTGACATGGAGAGATGTTAGCATGCATCAACAGTCAAGTACATGCTAAATACTTTCACTGAATCATTATCGTTATTTCTTAAAGTACAACAAAGTTATATACATGATAAAAGTAATGACCTCTCTCTCAATCTATTGCCCCATCAAAAACAAAAACCTCTACTGGGTACGAGAAAAACCAATACCGTGCCCTGAAGAAGCATGGCTTCTCATGCTTTACTAACAACTCCAAAAGCATGCACAAATCAGTGCTAGGAACAATCTATCTTAACTCTACATTCGTCTTCAGTCTTTCAAAACAACAGAATTTACCTGATTTGCACCAGTGTAGTATTAAAACTCTACATGCAATTTGCAACTTCAAGATCAAGGAACTTACTTCTTCAGTTCATTCCCCAAACAATCGATAGATTTACAACTATACAGCTGTACAACGTCAGTGACTATATACAATCCTGCACAAGATACTGGAAGAAAGCTACAAAGTTACATAAATAAATGTTAATCTTCAAAAATATCTGATTTCCCTTGCACTTAGTATTTCAGTGTTATTAAAAACACAAGAACAAACAAACTGCAATGTTGACATCTATCAGCCTTCTCCAAACAGAAAGATTTCCTGTAGAATTGTATTTGTCCAGAAGTTCTCTATGGCTGTTTAAATAAAATCAGTCTTGCTGTAGCTATGAAATCCAGGTATTCAGGCAAATGTTCCACATACTTGGGAATGAAATATTCCTGTTTGCTCAGAAGAATTCGATTGTTTGGTTTGTTTTTGGCTTTTTACTCTTCTATAACCCACTATATGATAGTGAACAAAATACTTTTGTTTCATAGAAACAACTAACATTTGCCCACACCAGGCAAATGGTCTATTTACAGATACATTAGGACTGCCTGACTGACAGTGAGTGTAGGTTGCTGAACTCCAAGAAACATGGAGCTTAAAACGGCGACATTCTCTGCTGAATTGCCTTCCCTTTTAGGATACGTCTTATCTGGAGAAGAGAAAAAGAGACAACATAAGTATTCATCATCCTGACATGACCCGTGATCGCAAAAAAAAACAAGACCTAGCTCTGCATTCCTCATTTATCTGACCTAGGTTCTGAGTTGAGTTACACCAGAATTGATCCAATTTTACAACGTTTGAACCAATGAAAGGCAGTAACTACTCAGTTGCTCCTGTTCTTAGCTTCTTGGGTCAAGTCATCTTTGTCATCATGTGTTTGTATAGCTGACAGGAAGAAGGGATTTTCTTCATCTGTTATTCAAGTCTAAGAACTGCCATTACTAACTGACAAGAGCAACAAAAGCATGGTCTCAGGCCACACTTCATACTCGGTCTCAGTTCATAGTGCAATGAACAAGAAAAGGGATCTTACCTTCAGTACATTGCAAGATTACAATGAAAAAAACTAACTTGGCAGGAAAAAACTTTTTAGATGGAAAAAAAGAAAGCTCCCAGTGAAATCTCTAACTGCAGGTCTTTGTATATTCTGCCTAATCCTAGCATTAAAACCAAAGATCCCTGAATAAAATGGCATTTACCGAATCTTTTCCTTAAAAGCTGCAACTCAAAATCCAGAGAAACTTTCAGAGTAAGAAGGCTTTTGTGTAAATGGTGACAGATGGGATCAGAGACAAGGGCTTATTTGGGTTTTTTTTTACCTGTTCTCCTACAAGGCCATCAGGAACCAGATGAACTGGCTGCTCATTCTCCAAGTTTCTGGCACTCGGATCAGCTCCCTTTCGCATGAGCAGGCGCACAGCATCCAGCTGACTCACCCGATACTGCAGGCTGGCAGCCACATGCAGGGCTGTGTTGCCATTGTACGCCTGCAGAAGACAAAGAAACTCCGTGAAGGAAGGGCAGGGCAGGATGACTCCTCAGGACACTCGCAGTGCCACACAGTGCACATCCCGCCTTATAACTGCATTCCAGAAAAACCATCGTACCTTTGCATTCACAAACGACAGGCAGTTGGGCAGGTCCAAAAAGAGACGAATGAGCTCCAGGTTGGCTTCTTCTGCTGCCAAATGCAAAGCTGAGCGACCACTTTTGCGATCCTAATGAAACAAAAAGGAACTCTCAGTCTTCCCTACAGGTGCATCACCTGTCCAGGATGAGCGTGCAGACACGTAAGCCAAAGCAGAGTGTTGAACAAATGTATGTTCACTACGTTTCACTGAAAGTCAATCTGAATATATATTTAAATATCTAATGAACAAGCAATGAACCAGATCTCATTTGGCAGTAAGATTATATAGCCAAAACATCACATGTTACACCACGTAATGATCTGGCCCAGCACAGACCCAAACTGAAGCACTTTTTGATTCAAATTTGCAGTTCAAGAACAAGGTATCATCAGCACCCTCTTACTACAGATACCTCAGTGCTTCATATTCTTACTTCTAAGACAGAGCCAGCTGCACCCAGCATAGCCTAATTCTTAATCCAGAAACGAGACTGTCGCCTCCCTCTTTCCCCACGATTCATCTGCATTGATAATACCTTGTTCTGAATAAATGAAATTCTCTTTCCACCTGAGTAAATTAAGCTGTAGGGAAGCTTTCAAATTAGTCTACTTCCTTTGTAAGAAAGCCAAGAGGTAGCGTGGGAAAAAGGGACATGTTCTGCTTCACATTCTCTCTGGATCTGGCACTTCACAAAGTCACTGTACTTACTTTCGCTTCAACAGATGCTCCCATTTGTATCAGAGTCTTGATGGTTTCTACTAGGCTCTTGTTTCTCAGCAGAAGCTCCTGGACCTCAGGGGAGTGAGGTGGCCGACTGTTTTGCAGTTCATGCAGCACAGCATTATGAGCCAGAACAGCACAGTGCAATGCTGTCAAACCTTAACATGTTAAAAAAAAACAAATAAACCAACAAACATCATTAACAAACACAATACAAAAGTACTGACTGGCTGCTTGGTTTGAAGTATGGATAAAGGAGTTTCTCTCCCCATCAAGCCCAAGGAAGGTGCCACATTTCCAAACAACAGTGATTGTTCCTTGAAGGGCTCAGGGTTGTCCAACGCCAGAGGAATTAAGCAGCAATCCAATGTGAGCTCTCAGCCAGCAGTAATAAAAGCATCGATTTTAATTTTATTTTTTTTTTTTCAAAATGTACTTTACAAAGAGCTATTACGTTCAGAAAGTGGTTCAATTACAACAGCTCTCTAGTGTCAGAGATCCTAGCTTCTAGGATCCACTAATATATTGCTTGCACTCCCTCATCTTTAACAACAGCCTGTTAACACCTACACACTCCATGCCAAACACAGCAATCACATGCAAGACTGAAGAGATCCTGATAGGCACAGACTAAACATGTTTTTATCTGTAATTTCAACTGTAATTCTAAAATTCAACCTGGCAAAGATACACTTCCGTTTTATTGCTTTTCGACCCAGGATAACACTCACATCAGCAGCCATAAAACATTGTAACTGTAAATCATAAACGAACTACTACTCACCATCATAGTTTGTTGCCTCAAGGTCCACATACTGATTGCTTCCCATGGCTCCCTTTTGGATTGCCTACAAAAGTGGAAACAGGTATGCATTTAGGTTTTATCCAAACCACATACTGCTTCCTCAAGCTTGTCTACAGTATCACTGGAAGACAGTTCCAATAAATAATGGCATCAAGAGAAGGCTTACTATTGGGTTTACACGCTAGAGGATTCCACCAAATTACTCTTCAGCATTGGTGAAAACCTTACTGTGAAACTCAGTCTGACTTTAAGGCATCACTGTAAAGCCCCAAGAGAGACTTGCAAGGCTACACAGGGAAAGATAAGGGAAGCAGTGGAGTTTTGGAGTTTTCTAAGACAAAAAATAGGAAGCTTAAGCGTTGCAGACAGGCCAGAACTACACCTGCCTGGCTCTTACCTGAAGGACCTGGGCATGCCCCTTCTCAGCACAAACATGCAACGGCGTTCTGCCCCAGCAGTCTGTGGTGTTGACTTGAGCCCCCAAGCTAACCAAGTCCTGCACAATGAGATGCTGATTGGCAGCCACAGCAACCTGGAAAGCACTCTGCAAACATCAAGAAGAAAATTTAAACTATTAGTCATCTGATCTCTAACAGGAAAGAGCAACTAAAACAAATAAAAAACCTAGCTACCTGGTATTATTTAAGCAATGATTATGAATACCAGGAAACCAGGACAAATGAAGCAGAGCGCAGAGCTTTACCAGCTCAAGGTGATTCCAAGAAGTATTAATAGCTCAAGGTTAATATTAGTATGCAGGCTAAATCTCGGGGTTAATATTAAATAAGCATTTCACCACATCCTCCTCAAGGTCCAGACACACAGAGCACTCAGGTACACAAAGCAGACTCTGGAGAACCTCACCTGGCCGTTGTGCTCTTTAATATCCAGCATGTGCAGGGCAGCCATCTTCCTCGCAAGGACGTAGGAGAGAGCTCGTCGGCCCTGGGCGACCGCAATGTGAAGGAAGCTGTAGGGAAGAGGGGAAACACAGAGTTACACCACCACACAATCCAGGGCTCGAGCCTTGTCAAAGATCCAAACATGTGGGAGTGGGGTTATGCCACCAGCTTCAGACCTCATCTGGGTGATTAAGACAGAAATACAGGCACCTTCTTCACTGGGCAACTTAAAGCATCTAAAAATTAGAATCTTTTTCTCCCTATTTACTAGATAAAAGTCTAGTGATAAGTACATGAAATTAGACGACACAAACTCCTTATCTAGTCAACATACTGCATCTCTGCATCGCAGCCTGAAAGCAAGACCACACATTTCATTTGATTAACAAAACTACCACACTTGTGACACAAACCCTGCTAACAAGCAGCTTTCATTACAACCTGCGGTCCACCAGAACTCAAACAGAAACATTCCCTAACCTTCCACATCAGAAACACTGAAATAAACAGCACTCACGTGTCTCCATCTGCGTCTTTAGCAAGGAACTGGTCTTGAGGGATGTTTGCCAGTTTGTTTTCCTCCTGCTCCACTTGCCACTGAAAAAACGACTTGCCCAGCTGTGTCGTGCTTCTGGCGATGCTTTGGTCAGGTAGAGAGACATTCAAAGCTGCCACAGAGACGTTGCGCTCCAGGCTGCCACAGATGTTATTGGAAAGCAAGCTGAAGCTGGGAACATGGGGGCTGACATCAGCCTGCGGGTGGGCACCGGCGAGTGGCTGGAGGGGAGCGGAGATGCCCTCTGAGCTTTCACAGTCATTCAAGAGGGAGGAGAAGCTCTGCGACGGGCAGTACTGCAGCTCATGACTCTCAAAGGTATTCTGCTGGTAGCCAGGAGACTGGTCACTGGCAGCAAACGGCCTGTACTCCATGGAGGGGTCAGAAGGATAGCTCTGTGACAAATCCTGGTTCTGCGACGGAGGGAACTGGTAATGCTGCGGCGGATCAAGCATGTGGTGGGAGGTGGGATCTTGGAATGGCTGGTACTTCTGAGATGGGGAGAAAGTTCCCGGGCTGTCCTGGTACTGCTCACCAGGTGAGCTGTGACTGGAGACAGTGTGCAACCAGCTAACCTGCACCGTGTTCAGAGAAACGGGGCTTGACTCATTCTTGATGTTTATGATGTTCTGCAGAAGATCGGAATTGCTGTCATGCTTTGGGTCGTTTTTGTGTGTCTCCTCCACGTTATCCATGGATGTCGGTGTTTGGGGGGGTGTCTGTCAGGTGGAAAAAAAACACAACAAAAAAGGAAAATCAAAGCAAGCCCAAGCGAGTTAGATGTGTAATTCTATCACAAAGCAAACTGAAAAATAAAGGTATGGAAAAAAAGTCATTCTAAGCTTACCAGGAGGTGTGAGTGAACATTAGCTTGGCGTTTGAAAGAAGGTCCATCAGAAAGGAGCTCAGGAGCCTTTCTTTTGCCACTGTGACCTAGTATGCTCTTCAGCTCTGCTAAAAAGAAAATTGATTTAGAATCCATTTGGAGGTTATTCTTACAATCAACTTCTAAAACCTTATTGCAGTGTATGTTATAAAAAAAGAAAAAAAAAAAAGAGGGGTTTTACCTGTGTATGGCTCGTAGTTCACCAATCCTCCTTGTGCCTTTTGAGAAAAAAACCAGATTATTCCATTATTATAATGTCATTTCAGGGAGGAAAAAAAAACAAAACAACAAAAACAACACAAAACAAAAACAAGAAGAAAGAAGCAGAGACTTGCTTCTATAAACACAGACTATACCTTAGAACAATTCTAGTACACGATTGTTTAACCCTAATTTAATTGCTTTTAATTACAGTTTGAAACTGGAAAGACTTCCATGGAACTGAAACGAAAACCACCATTTTTCTCAGGGCTTTTTAAGCCAGTTGTTACAATACCACAAAATTCGAGAAAACCTAGAGAAAGAAACTCTTCCTTACTGAGGTCTAATGATTTCGTACTTTTTTTAACACTAATAAGCTGACCAGTTTTCCTGTGACAACACTTATCAGGAAGGCTCCTCTAAACAAAGATTCCCTTCAATCTTCCCAGACCTTTTTGCCATCTTTCACAAATATTTCTGTCTCCTCAGACCGGAGGGCCCTGCCCTCCCACCACACAGGCACGACAAAGGACCCTCTTCCTCAGCAGCTTCCCCGGCTCTTGGAACCAACCGGCTCGTTCGGGCTCACAGGGAGTTTCTGCGGTTTCATAACACAAACGCATCTTTCCCCCCACTCCCTGCAGAGAAGACAGCTTACTGAGAACACTTAAGTGCCTCCTTCTCACGCAGTAAAAACAGCCTCACTCAATTTCCTCCCAGCTCTGCTCTTCCACTGCGCATCAGGAGGAAAAACACCGACCCCATCCCCGCTAGATAAAACCTTCATTCGCCAGCTTCAGCAGCCGCTGAAAGGCAGGATGTCCGGGCTGGAAAAGGCTGGTTACCTTGCTTTCCTCGGCGGCGGGGCCCGAGGACATCTGCTTGCTGCTCCTGAAGTGCAGCAGCAGCTCCTTCACCGAGTTCTTCACGCGGACCCCCTGGAAAGGCCCTCGGTGCTGCTTTCCGCCCCCCCCCTGCTGCTCAGCTGTTGCAAGGAGGGAAACAAAACCCCGAGTTTAAGCTGCTGACGCCGTTTTCGCTTAAAACATATATGCATATGTATTAAAAAAAGAGCGGGAACGCTTCGTGGAAAGCGACCTAAAGCCCCCGGCTCGGCGGGGCGGAGCCGCTGCCCCCCGAGC
>NW_009952564.1:2800447-2809791 GCF_000747805.2 Chaetura pelagica | reverse complement strand
GCGGGGGTGAGGGGAGGGGGGTGGTAACGGGGCGGCCCGGCAGCCCCGGTGTGGGGGTGATAGGGATGATCATGGAAGCGTTCGAGGTGGGGTTGGATGGGGCTTGGAGCGACGTGGTCTAGTGGGAAGTGTCCCTGCCCGCGCAGGGGGGTTGGAACCAGGTGATCTTTAAGGTCCCTTCCAACCCAAACCGTTCGGTGAGTCCGTGAGGGGGAAGGGGTGGGTGATGACGGGTCGGGGTGGGATGGGGAAGAGGGGGATGGGATGCCACCTCGCACCCCGACCTCCTCCCGCACCGTTCGCAGCCCCTGCTGGCGGTGCACGAACCCCAGCTGTTCCAGCTGCTTCAGCTGCAGAGGTGGAACCCACGACCACTGCCCCTGAGCCCCCTCCTCCCCTGCCGCCTCCCATCCCCTTGCACAGGTACCCCTCTCCCTCATCGTGCCCCTGCCAGGCCTTAGCTCCCAGGGCACAGTCCTGGGCGGACGGGGATTTTTTGGTCGTGTCCATCAAGAGGGCAACATCCAGAGGGCACAGGAGGGTTAGGACGGCGCTGAGTCACCTCGGTTACCAGAGCAGGGGCAGACGCAGAAGCTGTTTGGCCTCGGGGTTGCACAGCACTGCGGTGGCAGAGCCTCCCGGCTGGGGCCGGCGGTGAGGAGTGAGTAACACAGCGCCAAAACAAAAAGCGGGTGAAACCATGTGCGTGAGATTACTGTTAACAACACTAATGAGCTAACACCAAAATTCACAGGGGAGGCTTTTTTCGGATTTCTGCATTTCAAACAAGTATTTCTGCTTTCCTTGTTTCCACTGAGGTCACCGTCTTCTAAAATAAAAGCCTGCGTTTTTGTCCACAAAGTTACAATTAGGATTTTTTTTTAGCACCGTGGCTGCTCGAAAAAAATACGTAGTAAAACAACACAGCATTTCTAAAGTACAATATTCAAATTTGAGGTCTATAATTTAGATTATTATACCTGTTTTAATTGGATTAAAAAACATGGGACAGGTGCAACATGAAATTATATTAATCAGCCCATGAGGAGGCAGGAGGGAATTTCTTTATATTATTCAAATATTTCTTCCACTGACAGGTGAAGGAAGGGTTTCACTGGGGATTACCTAGGCAGTTTTCTGCTCCAAAGACTGCTGGTTCGTGCCATAGATTGAATTTATGCAGTCACAGTAAAATTTGCATATGTAACCCATAACATGAAATCAGATGCCAAGTAGTGCCAGAAATAGCACAGTCTAATACAGGTGAAAACTCACTTGCTCCCTGATCAGGAACTGTCTCCCAAATACGCCTTCTCCTTCATTTAGTGAACCTTTTCATGCAAGTGAGGATTTGTGAGATAAAGCCTTATGTTTTAAGGAGGTGATCCTCTGTTGTAATTCAAAACTTAGATCTCAGTTACGATACCTTAGCCTTGGGTAGATGCTTTTAAGTATTTCCCTGTTGAAAAGCGCTTGCTGGGCAGAGATCCTGTAGCCCCCAAACGTTCTTTGCACGCTCAGTGGCTTATGGAAGGACTCACAGCCCAGCTTTCCAAAAGCAAATCCGAGAGATCAGCCTTTGCAATCGCACTGCTGCTGGGTCGCCAGGAAATTGAGTCATTTTAAGCCAACCAGGAGGGTCTCCAACTACAGCAGAAGATAGATCTTGTCTTAACAAGCAGATGGTAATGTGAATCTGAGAGTCTATAACCCAGAAAATTAGATTTGGTACCCTAGAGTTGTAATTCCCTTTAAAATGTCAGGATTAAAAGCAGATTTCAAACTAGAAGTGGTCTTTCACTGTAGTTCTACTGTCTCAGGGAAGATCCCTAAACCACACGTAGGCAGGGGCAGACAGCACCTTTATCCCTGCCATTCAGTAACTATTTTTAAATTTATTTAATTGAAGATTAGTCTCTGCGTATGAATGAAAATTACTCTCTAAAACAACGTAAGGAGGTTTTTGTCTTAAAGAGGGTGTGGAACTTCTTTTTTCTCTTCTATTCCAAAATGCTCTACTGAAGGATGAATTGCTGACTTGGTCTCATTTTACCAAGCAAAATCCACTTTGGGCAACACTCTGATACCTGAACTCATATTTGTTTCATCAACGACATCTTCTTTATCAGGTCTTCTGGCATAAATATGCTCCCAGTCAAAGCAGATTAAGACAAGTCTAATTCCACCAAGCTCTGTAACAAAAGGCTCTTTCAAAAATACACACACCCATCAGTTGCACAAGATGAGCTGGCTCCCAGCAGCCTTGTGCTCTCAAAGCGCTTCCATGCAAGTTACTGGAAAATTATTGCTACATCTACAAATTGTAATTATTAATGCCACAGACCTTGAGCATTTGTTTTTTGGCCCAAACACTACGTAACATCTGTGGTGACCCAAACCCTGCTAGGCATCTTCAGCCTAAGAAAGTTCCTTCTGGGCAGGGTGGCGACCTAAAGCACCTTGCCACCTTTTCTCCTGAGGGAAAACCTGGCGCAGCCCATAGAGACTGCAACAAACTGGGGAGAATAGGGGGTCAGCTGGGAAGGCACAGCATGGCTGTGTTGTCCAGGGGGTTTCATTTTGCTTTGTCCGGGCTGTGACAGAGCATAGCCCTTCAACCTCCAGAGCTGGAGAAGGCTGAAAGGCATGCACGGCAGAGGATGCCTCAGCTCCCCCAGTGCTGCCCTCCCAGGTTTTTATTGCACCACCTGCATTTACTGGGATGTATCAATAATGCCAGCTAGTGGCCAGTATTAGCAACATTTTTTTCCTGAAACCGTCTGATATACACCTGCAAATAGTGGGATCTGCTTATCTTGGTATCTCAGACAACTGCAAAATTAAGAAACAAATTTTAATTGTTTCTGAAAACTCTGCTCCCTCCCTCACTGCAGAATACAGCCTGGACAAGTAGTGTGGAATCAAAGCTAATCAGTCTTTCTTTAGGTTATATTGATATACTTGATTATTGATACTTTGAAAGGATCTGAAAATACAAGTAAGAGCAAAATAAAATCTTGTTGCCTCAGAGCTTGCACTTGCTGGGTAAGGGTCTCATTGCAGAAGCCAGATAGGTTGAAAGCAAACACCTTATCCTGTCACCACCGACTAAGCATCTCAGCTAATCACAGTCACGTGTCTCCCTGTTGCTGCCCTATGAAGAGTCAGGACCAGGAAAAGATGCACTGGAACTGCTCTGCTGGGCTTCCCTCTGCCAGAGGCCTCCAGTAACTGCAACACAGAAACAACTGAGGCAGTGCCCTTAATGAAAGCAAAGCCAAGGGGCCTGCTCAGTGTTCGGGGTTTTCTTTTCATTAAAACAGACTTCCACATTCTCAACACCCTTTTAAACTGTAACCATGAGATTTTCTCTTAGAGCTGGGCCCTCATACTGAGAACAGCATTTCAATGACAGTGCAAATTCAGACTGAAGGAAAATTTTGCTGCCCAGATTTTAGCCATCTCTAGTTGATCCTTTCCAACACAAGCTTTGTAACCTGAGCTGCAAGGCTGCAGGACAAGCGACTGCTGGGCCATCCTATGGAGTGGCATCAAGGCAGCCGAAGGGAAGCCTCCAACAGAAGCACCTGTGATCAGCCTGGCAAAGCCCACACACAGTGTAGGGGGCAGGAGGGTAGCAGAAAGATGGGGCTGAGGACTCTGCTCAGAAAAATCCGGGCTGCAAAGCTTGGGTAGAAATTTGTGTGTGCTTCCAAAGACAACCTCCCAATACCCTATGCCATCCCCCATACCTTTGTGTGTAGATGATCACGGCCAATCTAATCCCTGATGTAACTAGTCCCTGCCTATATACGGTCAAATGATGTGGCCCCGCATCATTTTGAGTTTAGTCTCATGTCCTGGCCCCAGGATTGGTAACAGTGCTCTTAAATTACCTCAATTCTGGGATCTCTGGTGAGAGAAACTAGCTCCTTTGGGTGATGCCTGGACATGGTTTGCTCCAGGGCTGCTCCCTAGAGACATCGTGAGCAAGACTCTGTCAGTTGTCTCCCTCTGTGTTAGCTTACTCTCCAAAAAGGCACCCTACCTCCTCTTCTCACTCAGAAAATCCCCCTGATGCTATAGCTCCACCTCATGCATGCAACAGTTGACAAGAAAAAAACTCAAATGACCAGTTGTGTCCTGAGGAGGCCACATGGGGTTCAGAAGAGGCCAAGACTGAGAAAAGCTATGTATGGATGTGGCTGGTCTGCTATAAGCAAGGGCTAGCCTATACATCATCAGGGTGTCTGCAGTGCTCAGTCCTTGGGGCACACACTGGGCTGAATGCTATAGGAGATATAGGCTTTAGAGAAATAAAGACATAAAAAAATAAATCATGCCCAGAAAGTGGAGTTTTGCCTTCCCTGTAGAGCAGCAAGTAGTTGCTCTGCCAGGCACACAGTCCCTCCTAACTGCGAGTGAGGAGCACGGCAGCTCTTGGGGCCCACAGTTCTGCAGGTGTGGGAGCAGAATAAACGTATCTCCCCAGTCCATCTCCAAAGCAGCAGCCTGGGACAAGGGTCAACCTCTAGGTAAAGTGACAGAGCACACACTTCTAGTAATAACTTGGTTTCACAACACTTTTCTGGAGCAGTATAACCTTTGTGGTATGTTTTAAACTGGAAAACAAAAAAAAATAAATAATGGCAGTTTACAATCCAATTGCTTCATGCAAGTGAGTATTTGCTGCATGGGTGTCAAACGTTCCTTGTTCTGCAATGGGTGTAATTAGCCTCCTGCTGCAGACTGTGAGTCGAGGTGCGTGAACACCGCTGCCACACCTCTGTGCACTTGCAGCTTTTCCATGCAGCAGGCAAACCCCAAGTTTCTCAGTATAATTCCCAGTTTGCTTTTAGAATAGCACTGAGAAAACCGGAGGTAAAGGCTTAGTAACTATTCCCCTCCTAGAGACTGCTCAGGATCAATACCTGTGTTTGCTTTAACAGTTCAGGAGAGCACATGTCAGCAGGTTGGAAATGGTCCATGACATAGTTTTTCTCTAAAAAACAGTACAGAGGAGTCAGTGTTTCTTCCCTCTTTGCTATACTTGTATTGCTACATTCTTCCTAGATGTTGGTCTCTGAGACTGGTGTTCTGGGATTAGCCTGAACTTCAAAAGGGGGCATGTATAATTCTTCATATTAAAGGAAAACTCAGACTATTTATTTAACATATATATTTTGGGGCTTGCTCCTTTGATCCAACAAATGCCCTAAATCCTGCTTTTTTTGTCCTAGGTTGTTTGATGTTTAAAAAAAACCAAAACTAAACTAAATGAAAAGAACTGGGTTTTTCCTAAGTAGATCCATTCACATTGTGTATATAAAGTAGCTGAAATCAGTACAGGGGAACAGAAACCTCAAACCCAGCAAGTGTTACAAAGCTGACTAAGTGGACCTGATTTCTGTACAAGTTTCCCTGTATGTATGCCTTGTGTTTGTGGACATTCCTCTCAACATGCTCACTGCCCTGGTTAGTCAGGTTTTCTAACAAACTTACATATCTCATTAGTGCCTTGCAGAAGGAACGCATGGCTAAGAAATACATACAGCACTGACGTCACAGCATGTAAACAAGGAGCTGAAGGCCATTTCCCCATAGCAAACTGCAACATCATATATCACCTGTAAAGGATAGTGTGTGTACATAGATGAGGTAAATGGTGTGCGTTCTTTCCTCAAAATGTTTTTCTTGTTACAATATTCCGGCTGAGAAAGGGAGTTAGTGCAGTTTCTCAGTGCTGCTATGGAGTCTCAGTGAAGGTCTAAAGGGCTAAGCATCAGTTTTCCTCATGTGTCATGCTGAAGACCTTTTTCCTCCTAACTCAGGCAAAAAACCTGGGCCAAAACCTGTCATTCTGAGCCTACATCAGTTTAATTTTCTGCTGTCAGATATAGGAGCTTGTAGCCACAGTCACTGTAGCCACAGCTCTGGTGGACTTCTATTTCAGTTTTCCTACCTCCACAAACAAGAACCACTTCAATCACCTGTAAAACAAAATCACTTTCTAGCAAGGTCTGCAGAAATGTCCCAATGTAGCATCATTGCTTAACTCCCTAGTATAGGAACAAGAGGAAAAAATCTCTTAGCACAGTCACACTAACAGACAAACATACGATTTTTCAAACTGTAGTCTGCCCAGGACTCTGCTTTTCTAGTCTCTCAGCTTATGTGTAGTAACGGGTAACCTATCTAAGGTTAGGGTTGCCATACATCCAGGCTTCCCAAACATGTTCTTCCCTCAAAAACGTTATCCAGGAACATTCTGAAAATTTACCCACTTCCTGGACATCTAACTGGGCTGACCGGTCCAGAAATCCCATACACAGTGTCAGCATGCATGCAGATCATCCATGCTGTTGTTGCATGGCAGGATTAACACCTGCAGGAAGCCTCAGTACTGATTTGCACAATCCTACACATCCTGTGAGCATATCATCACCTCAGGGGTGCAGACTGATATGCAGGAAAGCCCAAGCAGAAACAAGACAACCACAGTAAAAGATGCTTGTACCATGTTAACCCTGCAAAGATCATTGAAGGGAAGGCTTTCGTCTTATGTCTTGATCTTATTTCACTGTGTTTTCCAGTATAAAGAGTTAAAATGCTTTCAGTTCAGACTTCCATTCACTAGATAAATCCCAGCTTTCAAAACCCTTAGGAAAGTCCTGAAACTTTGAAATGGAGCTGTCCTCCATTAGTCAGACAAAAATTCAATAAACAGGAAATTTTCTCATTTGAAAAAGCACCTAAACCAAGGCAGCCAAAGAAAATTTTACTGTGGTAGGAAAAACGTTAGGTTGCTCCCAAGCAGTGGTACAGAAATTTCCCAGTTGTTTGGCATGAATTGCATAGGACAGATTTTATCTTCAGTTAAATGAGTGCTGGGACAACAGGGACAACATCACTCTTGTCTGTGGGACAGAATTCGCTGCCACATAAGTCTCAACCACAGATGTCCTATGTCTGCATAAAGGGTATTAATACAAAAGGAAAGGATACCAATACAGTGGCCTTTCTTGCTTCCTCAGACTTAACAGCCAGTTGCTATGCATTTAGAAGAAAATCCATGACAGAAATGACAAATTTACTGTAATATGCAAATTGTGCACAAGTTAGCATAAAACACCAGGAAAGCTGGAAATAAACCCTTTGATTTGGTGGGGCACAGTGCAAAGCTGCGTTCCCAGGCATTGTCTCCCTCCTCCAGTTCTCAGCTGGGAAAAGACAGCCACCAAAGCCAGACGCATCCTGTCTGACAGGACGCTGCTCTTCACAGAAGCTAGGCCATGGATGTTTAAGTTTCCTTTTAATTTCCTGCCAATTTCTTAAGAAGAAAGCGAGAGTAAAGGCAGCTTTTGCATCTGACCTTGCACGTTCTGTCTCAGGAGCCTGTGACTGAGAGCACAAAAAGTCATGCAGGGGTTTGTCGGCAGCACTGTCAGGACTGAGTTCTGCTGCCCTCAGAAGCCCCAGAGCAGCTAGAAGCCAGGCCAGGCTGCCTGGGCTGGGGCAGGAAGCAGAGCCAAAGGGAGGGATGGAGCTGTGCCTGCCACCCCTCTGTTTGAGCAGCCCAAGGGGGGGAAGGAAATCTTCCCAGCCCCCAGGAGAGCTGCTGGAAGCCCATTTCCAGCAGGTGGTTAATGATGAGACATCCCAACCAGCACCTCCAGGGTGGCAGCGGGGCTCTAGTGCAGAGCAGGGTGCAGGGCTGAGGCTGCTCGGCTGCCCCAGGCAGCCCAAGGCTCCTCCAGTGCTCGGCCCAGGGAGGCAGAGGGCATTTCCTCCCCACACACACCCTCCTCCTATCCACTGCCATTAAATGCAAACGGAAACTAGTGGCTTGCTGTAACAGAAGTCAATAGAAGGTCTAACTAGCCAAAAAGAAATCACTTGCTTCAGCAACTTTGTTTCATTTGGAGCAGAAATATGGCCTTCTTCCCAATGTCCTTAGGTGACATTTGTCCCTGACCAATGGTCACCCAGTCAGGCTGACAGAGAGCCCAGGGTATCACCCTCTCTCTTCTCCCTGTGTGTCTCCAGGCAAGTCACAATGTCCCAGATGAAGATACCTGGCTTCTACCTAAACAACTTGCAAGCTATCCATCCACAGCCATACACAAGTCACCAATGACATCTTGGTACAAACACACCTCCAGATTTGGGGGGTCTAAAAATCCCGATGGCATTTCACCCTCTGCAAGAAGCTTGGTGCTGAGCTGCCTTCCCAGCCTTCCAGATATGGGCATGGGTAATGAACCAAGGTGCTGCATAATTGGCCTCATGTGGTAAGCCAGAGAAACCCTCAGCAGGCAATGAAAAGGAGTTTATGGTTTGGTTCACTAAACCCCTTAGTATAACAAATTCAAAAGTGAAGTTTAAGTTCATTAAACTTACTTCTTTTCATTCCCACAGACTTCTTTTCTGAATTAGAAGAAAGTAGGTGTAGATCCCTATTCTTATTCATGTTTCCCTGTGTTGTCTCATGCTGGGCCATAACAGTTTACTCCTGTCCTGTGGAAGCTGGCAGGCTTGTATGCTGATAATGCTCTGCTATTCCAAAATTAGTGATGAGCTGCTGGGAAAGAAACTGCAATCAAGAGTATACAAAACACCTGTTTCCACTAACAATGTTAATTCCATTCATTGCTCTCTAGCTTCCCATCCATCCATCCATCCATCCATCCATCCATCCATCCATCCATCCATCCTCTGGAAAGCTACTACATCCTCCTCTGAAAAAAAAGAACATTATTTCAGAGAGAATTGCTCTCAACAACTAAGCTATTTAGGGGTGTTTTGCCCCTAGATCCACTGAGGGCTTTCAAAAATCCCACCCTTCACTGCGGTTTCTTCACACTTGGTTATTACCCACTACCTTCCCAAAAGCCAACCATTCTTCCGTACCTGACCCCAAAACACAGGCACAAACAATTACAGCATAAGCCACTTGCGAGACTATTAGAGAACTAAAAAAACAATGAGAAACCAATATTGTTCCAATCAATAACAGGTTCTAAACAATAAAGCAAATAAAATTATAATAGTGTACCTGCATATTGGAAGAGTGAAGTTAGAATTGGCTCTGTGGAAAACAAGCCAGTTCTTTGCAGCCCTCTGCCAACTGATTGTCCTTTATGGTCACATCTGTGCAAATGATTGAAAAGTTCCTCTGAGGTTTAACAGTATGAAACAGAGAAGCAGCAACAAGGAAACTTTCCCCCAACACTCCCCCTCACGCCTTCCCCCCTGGTCCTCTCAAGAGTTCTGCTTACTCTGGCTTTCTGCTCACAGGGAAAAAAAAAAAAAAAAGACACCTAAACAACCCTTTCCAACCCACC
>NW_009952564.1:2791511-2798969 GCF_000747805.2 Chaetura pelagica | reverse complement strand
CCCAGACCCCTCACAGACCCTGCCGAGACCCCTCGAGAACTCTCCCAGACCCCCCCCCAAGTTTATTACAGCTCCAGGCTGAGGACACATGAGGCTTTTTTTATTGCAGCAGATCACACACCACTTATCTTTCAGCCTGGTTAACCGGAGGGGGATGTTATGACATGTGAGAGGAAGCAGAAGGGTGGAGGAGGAGGGTGGTGTGAGTGTGCCCCCCCCCCATTTTATTACAGCTCCAGGCTGAGGACACATGAGGCTTTTTTTATTGCAGCAGATCACACACCACTTATCTTTCAGCCTGGTTAACCGGAGGGGGATGTTATGACATGTGAGAGGAAGCAGAAGGGTGGAGGAGGAGGGTGGTGTGAGTGTGGCTCCTTGGACTTTTTCTGTGTGGTGGAATTTCCCAGTCAGGGTAAGCCCTAGCAGGGACATTCCCCTGCCAAAGAGGCTGGCAGGAAACCCCAGGCTGGCGTAATGCTGCCAAAAAAGGGTCTAGAAGATGCTGATGTGAGTTTCGTAGCAAGAACAATGAAAAGGGGCTGTACAAGCAGGATGAACAGAAACCTGCAGTGTACCACGTGGCAGGGTTTCTTTCCTGACAGAGACAGGATCTCCTCCTTGCTCACGTCCTGTTCACACTGCTGCCTGTACAGCTGCAAGCAGTCAAGCTGAACTGTAGCCTTCTGCCTTGATATTAAAGGGTAACTAGGACAAGCAGATGCCTGCATAGCAGGCAGATAGGAAACGAGAAATATAGTGTCCCACAGATAATAAAACAGCTCCATAGGTGGAGGAGGGCAAACAGTTCTCCTCAGCAACTGACTGGATTTCAGTGGGAGTCAGCCTCAGAAAGGCCAGAATGAGTTTCACAGAGGATAGTGTCACTTCATGTGAAAGCTCCATATAGACAGAAGATCGAATGAAATTTGCAGAAGCTGTAAAAAAAAGATCAAAGAAAAAAATAAGTACTCCCCTTTGTTATAGATGCATCAGATGTTAAATAGCGACCTGCCCTAGTAGATATGATAACCTTCAGCACAGACTAAGTCTACAGGACTTTACTTAAAGGAGAACGGATCCATCTGAATAATATTCCCTTTTCTTCTCCCTTCAGCAGCAGCATGTGCCAAGATCACAACGCTTATCAAACATAAGCAAGGACATGACACCCAAGTCTTCCCAGATTTCCTGCTTCCCCGAGCAAACACTCCCTGGCTTCAATGCCTTTTGTAACCCCTTCCCAAGCACAGTTGATACATATGGTTCCCAGCAGCCGGCACCAACAAAGTAAAAGCACTGAACCACTTACTCCCCCTCTGGCTGCATCCCCAGTGCCTCCTGTACTAGAACATAGATGTTAAAAACAAGCCAACAAAACAAACAAAAAATAATAATAAAAAAAATCCCTCAGACTTTACCCCCACCTTCACCCTGCCTCAGCAAGCTGCAGGAGGGAGGTAGAAGAGAACATCTCCTTCCCAAAGGTGATAAAAGTTGAAAACTCCCCCCTGCAGGCAGGAAACGCTGCGTGGGCTCCATCTTCCTGTTCGCAGATACATTGTATCACCGGAACATGTTCAACTGATAATCTTGATGGGCTCAATACTTTTCTTTGAAATAAGGGTGGTTTGTTCCAGCTGGGGCTGGTATTTGATTGGTAGTCAAAGGCCCCAGTGCCCTAAGTCTAGCCTAATGCATGGCAGGGCAGTGCCCAGCTGGATCACTGCCTTGCTCTCCTCTGCAGCAACTGCAGAGCAAAGCATTCTGCCATCAGGAACCTGAGAGGCCTCTGGGTGCCTTCCCGAGGCACCAAAATTTCTGATTGCAAGGAGGGTAGTCTGCAGACCCAGAGGGTCACAGGTGGTCTGACATCACAGGCGGTATGAGCAGCACCGGGAGCATCACTCAGCTCGTCCAGTTTCTCCACCTCTGTGTCCCCAGGTGCTGCAGCTTCTTGAATCAGGGCAGCTCAGGTGCTCCGGCTCCTGAAGCCACAGGGGACACTTGTTACCAGCTGCAAATGCACGGGGGGTCCCCTCCTGGGCACCACTCACCTGTGCAAACAGGCAATTACTGCTGCAAAGAAAACTCCAAACATGACAAGAAACAAATCAAGGCAAGGAAGGGCAGAGTAACATCTCCCCAGCCAAACAGCTGATGTGTGGCAGGGTGGGATGAAAAGTCATTACTTCAGCCAGAAATCAATGTATCTACTTGTTGCACAGAAAGGGGGCAACAGGACATCAGGAAGAATTCTCTGGTATAGAGAACCCATGGTTCAGACAGCAGATTAGATAGCTGGGATTGGAAGATAGATATATATTGGACACGTTTTACAAAACCGTAAAAATGTTGTAATATCTTCCAGTTTTTGGAACACTTGGATTTTTTTTTAATTGGAATTTTTAATACAGTATCTTTTTTTCCATAGAGTAACTTTTTTTCCTATTTTTACTGATCAAAAAGCAAAAGCAAGACATGGCAGAAATAAATAGGAATTATAGCAAATACTGTAAAGATGGAACACAAAAAGAATAAACCACTAGAGAAAAGAAACAGCTAAAGACTGAAACAGCTGCGCTGCCAGTGGCAAGTAACAATTCCCTGAGAGAAGCTGATTCAGGCAGAGGAAAGAGGGCAGGCGGGACTGGAAAGCATGATTCACTCATCCCAGGGAAAACCAGAGGGTAGAAGCAAGTGGAAAGAACAAGGCATAAGATAGCAAGGAGGAAAAAAACCTGTGAATTTGTTGTGGTTCTTTTACTGCAAGTACTTCTGCCATGTCTCTCAACTGCTGAACTTCCAATGAGCGCGTCCCGCCCGGAAGCTCTTCTGTGAGATCCTTCAGAGCTGACTGCCATCTCACAGCCAAGCAAGAGTGCTTGTCTTCTGACAAGATAACCTGCAGTAGAGATTTAGAGTGAAAAGGGAGGGCCCAATATCAAGCTGAACAAAAAAATAACAGGTGTGTATAGAGGACACAAGCAAGAGGACAGTGCGAGAAAAGCACTTGCCCATCCTCAGAGTGAGCCAGGGAAAGAAAGGAATAAGAAATGGAATGGCTGGACAATTTTTAATGGCTGGTTGTACCAGGGAACACTGGCTGCCATAGCATGGTCTTCCTGTCAGACCACAGAGTCCGCTAAATTTTCCATGTTGCAGGAAGATGTAATTTCAAATGGACTGTTCTATCCCAGGACAGTTTACCCTCTGGATCCTTTTATGACATAGGGAAAAAAAAAAAAAATCAGCTTCAAGATAACATTTAGGGTGAAAGGATCATCCTCTGAAGGGCAAACTTAAGTCAACCCATGAGTTATCAATGTCTAAGTCACCAACTGAATTTCATTCTAAAATGAACTCCAAGTAGAAGAGCTTCATCCAGCAACGTTTGTGCCATTTATTTTCAAAAGGCAACTACCCAGGAGTCAGAAAACAAACCACCACCAAGACTATTACTTATGTTTTTCATTTAAGAGTCATCCCAGGCTCTTTTTCAGTGCCTTAAAGCCCTCTGCTGGCCACATTCATTAAGAATTAACTAATCTATTGCACTCACGGCAGCTGACACACACAGGATGTGGAGGAGGGCATGTTGTACTTTCACTTAGGTTTAGTGATGTGCTCACTCTGGGTCTGGGGCTCATACAAAAGTAACTCACACATTCCATTCTCTAGGGTTCTCCCACAAATCCCTCTCTCCCATTTTAGGCAGAGAAACTTCTGTGCAGTTCACCATGACAGACTCACAGAGCAGACCTGCTTATTTCACCCTAAAAAAGGCTACAGAACATCCCCACAAGTGGCTAGTAACATTAACAGGGAAGGAGGACACAGTAGTTTTGACAAGATTTGAGAGTCACTGCTCATCTACCAGCTAGGTTGCCCTTTGTGATAGTTCAGACCAGAGTGACAACTACTGTGATGAATTAACATTTCAGGAAAGACTCAAAGATCCAGATTGAAGGAGAAAATAAAACATTTCCTCAAATTCAAATACATTGCTCCTGTATTCTAAGTAAGGCAGCTAATGTTGGAACACCTTGCTGAGGATGCAACACTAAACCATGGGGTGAGTACACGAAGCCCCATTCCAACCAGATCACAAACCGTGTAGTCTCAGCTCTGCCAGTCCCAGTGAACCTCCTATCCCTCTGTCTGGCAGGATGAGGCTCAAGCCCTCTCCCTGATTAGCACCTGTGCCACAAGTTACATGGCTTCTCTGAGTCACCACAGGCTCTGAACACCACAGGACAAAAGCCTGTCTGTGCACTCCTTATTCTGGCTATAAATGCTTTGAATTTGTTTCTGAAATGTTCCCCTCCTGTGTTATCCATTATGTCCACAAACACATGAGAACACAATATACAGGACTCCAACCAACTGTAAGGAGAACATTTGGAACAGTACCTAACATGATTGGTATGACCTTGCTGTTGGGGAGGAAGCAGAGAAAGAGGTGGGTGAGGAAGAGCTGTTCTTTTTTTCATACATTTGAAGAAATATAATATGCGTATCTATTCCAATGTGCTGTATCAGAGGAGTGATTCTGTTTCACAATTGATGCTGCCTCCAAAAACCTCCACATGACCAAATCCCCAACCTTCTTCCTCTCCCTGATGTCACCTTTCATTGCACCAGAACAAGACCTTTCATTAGACACTTTACTTCCTTCGACCCCTTCCTACCCTTTTTCTTCTCTTTCCTACCCCTCACTCCCATTTCCCCTTTAAGCGTGCCAGGGGCCTGTTCTTATACCACACTGAGAAGCAGCTGCTGCTTTGCATTGTCTCTCCTCCATTTTTGGCTAAGTAAGTACCGACACATGTGGGACACAAGGGCAGTATTTCCTGCGTCCAGAGTAAAATGCTGCCGATAAGGTCTTTGTTGGGAAAAAGGCCTTTGCCGGGAAAAAGGCCTTTGCCCCGTTACCTAGTGTCTGTCAGGTGTCATTGCAAAGAGCAGGAAGAGGCACAAACTCAGCTCTTTTTGTTGGATGAACACAAGATGAGCACCCTAGATCACACCACTGGCCCACCTGGCCTCCTTCAGCCACCACCAATGCGTGAGAGGGGGAACAGAAAATCAGAGCAAACACTTAGCAACGCCGCAACTTCCTTCTTGTTGTTTCCATAATTTCTAATTCAGGGATTTTTCTGAGTCAGGCTATTTTGGGCTATAAAGAGAGGAAATCAGCACAAAGGGCAATGCGTTCACCCTACTTACTTCTTCCCCAGCTGTGAATCCTGGCTGCAATCCAACTGTGAGGCAACCCTGTCTCATCCCCCAGCTCCTCCGCTCTGCCCCCCCAGGCAGCCACTCTGTCCCTCTCCCTGCCACCCTGCAAACACAGCTCTTGGGCTTGTGTGGCAGCAGGCACACAGCCTGGCACACTGCAGGATGCCCTGCAGCCCTTGAACTTGACCAATGTACCGGACAGATCTTGTCTCAATTTTCTTTCCAATACTTAAAGTAAAAACTGTTTATAAGATAGAGAAGCAATGACAACACTGGATCATCTCTGTTCTTCACATTGCTTTTTTAAACAAGTGCCTTTTAAACAAGGATTTCCCATCAGCCAGTCGAGTTGCCAAAGCCCTCAAAGACTGAACTCTAGATTACATAAAATTCAGTTTTTATTATGTGCCAGGCCTGATACACCAAAAACAGGAAACATCAGCATGCTTCAGTGCTAGGTTTCATGCCAGGCCTGTGCTGACTTCACAGATCACTCCCCTCCAAACACGCATCATCAGGGGGAAAAAAAAATAATATTAAAAATCACTTTTAAAAGAGATTTTAATCTATCAATCATAATGTGAAACTTTTACCTAACACATGGCACAAAAATGTAATAGGTAAAGTTAAGGGAACTATCACTACCCAACTATAAAAATACAGCATATGTGGGTTTATGGCAAACAAGATTAACTGAGACTGGAGCAGATGAGACAGCTTAAGTAAACTTACCTAGTTTATTATAATTTTTTGTTATTTGAACTTTTTGGCTGTTTAAATTTTTTTCTGATCACATCAGGAAATAAAATACATTAATGCCATCCTTCTTTGTAGTGCTAGGATTTTAGTAATACACAAAAAAGAAAAAAAAAAAACAAAACTTCAAAAACAAGTTCTTTCTTTCACATGCAGAGATCAAGTCCTTCATCACTACCAACAGCTAACAAGAGCCTTCTGAACAGTCGAAATAGGTACGAATATAACCTAAAAGCCCATACTTAATGAGTATGGGCTTTATAAATTAAAAACACATCTGTGATGTTTTTCACTGTCACCTGAATTGTCATGAGCAAAAAAAAAATTTTAACCCACTTGTCTGCAACAAAAATAAAGCAAAATCCTAGTACTCTCAGAAGACATCTCAAATCTTCATTTCATCACATTTATATGGAATTGTCAACTGTAGTATATTAACAAAAAAACATACAGAGCCTTCAATTAAGCGAAGTTCCCACTTTTAAATGCTTACATCTAACAAGTAAAACAACTGAAAACATGAACAAAGTAGGAAATTTCTGTTTGTTTTCCTCTTTTTCAATCAACAATTGAACTAACATTTTAACCAAATTTATAGAATGAAGAAATCGGTAAAATTTTTTAGAAACAAGATTTTCAAAGCATCAGGTGCATAAATTCACCATGTATCAGACTAGTCTGTAAGATGGAGTTTAATTATTTTATAAATAAATTGCTCTGAAATTTTCTGATAAATAGCATAAAAATAATTATTTCACTGACACTTGAGTAAGCTGGATTCTTAACAAATTTAAAAGGAAAAAATAATCTCTGTATTGAAAGTTTTATCAACAGCCTCAGGAGAAAAATTAAAATATCCCAAATAATGCAATTTCTTCTTTTCAAGTGAAGAAAAATCAAAAGAAAAGGATGGCCAGGCTTTGGAAAGTCTTGTGAAATAACTCTTTATGTGTAAAGGAAGATACTTAACTGACAACTGGGAAATTCCTTTCCAGTCCTGTTTCATATTAAGTAACTTGAAAAAATAACCAATCTTGCCCTAAGTCCCTATTAAAATCCATTTAGAACCCTAAAGGTTTAAAGAGACTGACTCTAAAGTATTTTATTGCTTCTATTTTTCCATATACAGCACATACACAACTGGTGCAACCAGTAACAAGACGAGAATATAAATGAAAAATAATTTACAGTTCAACTGAACAACGTATAGAAGCACAGCCTCCCCAGACTTCATCTTAAAACATGAGTGAATCCTCAGTTCCTTTCTTTCTTTTTCCTCCCTGTCTAATCCAGAGCTCAAAGAAATGAAACATTGGTCCTCATTCAAAATCAACTATCAATTTATCTCCAGTTCATTACCTAAAAATTAGTTAATCCTTTATTTAAAAACTAATCTAAAAGGGAGAGGTTCTACCAGAAGGTGATGAGACACCTTTGCAAATAGCAGTCCTGTTCTCTTTC
>NW_009952564.1:2770958-2791492 GCF_000747805.2 Chaetura pelagica | reverse complement strand
TCTTTCCCTTAATTTTTAAAATAGTAAATAAATAAATAAATAAATAAATCTGTTCTCTCTCTGTTCTTGGTAGTTGAGAAAGATATGAATTTGCTGGAGAAGAGCAGTGGTGAGCACTACAACATTCAGAGGAGAAACATGCTACCACAACACTTTCACACATGGTATGGCTTTATGAGGAAAATCAAATGGTTAGTCCACAAATTAAGTAGTTTCCTTCAAAGTAAAAGTTTGAAGTCTTATTTTCATTAACGTTATTTGGATAGGTTTGTTATTCAGGATGAAAGCCTTATATTCTGCCTATTTTAAAAAACAGACAAGGAAAAGATGAAAGGTCATTTTGCATTGTGGCGGTTTACCTTCCCAGGCCTGAACTGGTGTGGTCTCTTTTAGTAGAGGATCACTTTCCATTAACATATTAAAGTAAGAAATAGTTACCTAAAGCTAATATATGGACAGACATTACATGAGGCAGCTGTCAGTAGGAACTGGCAAATTGGAACTCCTTAGTTCCAGTTTGAAAAGCTAAGAATAAATGCTATTTCCATGTACGTGACTCTTCCAGTCAGTTCTAATAATTTTAAAATTGTTAAGTTTGCAGATGGATGCTACTGACAACTTTTACATGCTAAAAGCATTTATATTTGTTTTTAGAACAGTTCTCAGTTGCCCTTCAAAATGAAATAACAAACAAACAAAAAAACAACCCACAACCCCCCCCCAAAAAATACCTCAAAACAGAGACAAACAAAAACAACCCCAAAAAACTGCTCCTCTAGCTGGTAGCATTAACTCTCTTGGGGCTCCAGCAGTAAGTGCACAGTCTTCCTAACATAGCAGCAAACCCAGTAAAGAGTAAAACATTTTTTCTACGAAGACTTTTTGATTATTCTACTCAGTGCAACCTACCAATTTTGCTTAATAATCTATTCTGTTTGTTCACAAAGACTCAACTTTCATATTCTCCCTAAGCACAACGAGCTGCTTCAGAAGCTCTCCACTACTGTTGACACATTTCCCAGTAAAGCCACTAGTAAATACTACCTTAGTGGGACAAGGAATAAGACAACATGGAACACTTCTCTGCTGTTTAATCTGGGGGCTGAATTTAACCAAACCTTGTTTTCAAAGTGTTACTAGTTAAAACCATAGACAGGCACAATCAAATCATCAGCAGCAAACTCCATCCCTAGAGGCCCAAGAGCCACCAGCTTTCACACCAGCAAAACTGCCGGTATTTACCAAGCAGCTGCATGCAAGGCAACCCTGTGCATGTTTTGCTTTTGGGTGTAATTTTTTTGACCTTTTATCTTGGCAGCAGTAAAGCTCATGGCTAAGTGGCACAACCGCTACACACAGGAGGGGCATCACTGCATGGCCTTGACACTAGCGTGTGCCAGTTACTGTTACCCAGTACCAAAAGCTGCCAAGTGCATATTCAGGTCACTTGGTTTCCCCGTACAGACATAAATGAGTGATGTAATAAGTAATTCCCAGAAGCCAAACTTTGCAGGAACATAACAGAATAGCTTTAACTTCCAGGGATGGGAAACACTTTAATTAGTAAATGCTTCTAGCTTCAAGTAGGTGAGCCTGCAAATTGATCTTGGAGAAACTGCCTGAGGCAGTGTCTTCACTGAAGTCACCGTATATGCATTTCTCCAATACAGATAAACCAGTAAGTAGACAGTGCATCATGGCTCAGAAGAGACTTAGTAGTACAGGAAACCAAAACAGTGGCCATTTGCATTATTTAGCAGCCATTTGTAACTCCCAGGGTGCCTAAGTAGCATGCCCTATTAAATTTCAGCAAATTCTTTATGACTTAATGCTACAGATATTTTGATTGTGCTTCTTTGATTGATAATAGTGATTTTGGTACACTTCCTTCATTTTTTCTAGCTAGGACTTTGAAACAAGAACACACACTGTGCTTCTCTGACATACAACTAGAGGGGATGTCCCTCAAACTATGGAACATTGAGAGAAACACCATTCTCACAAGCCTTCCCAGGTTTTATACACAGTTCTGAGCAGCAAGACCCTGGTAACAGAATCAGTGTCATATGGGTAAATTAAGCATACAGTGCAGACAACTAGTAAAGCTAATAACCCACATAATTTCTTATTGACTCCTGTGTATTTAATTTAAGGTGCTCTTTAGTAATCTCAGATGTGAACAGTCAGGTTGAACGGAATCAACCTTGCAGGAAGATATGGCCTGAACAGCCAGCTCCTCTGTACCAGCCTTCACAGCTACCCAGAGTTAAGGCCACCCTGCCTGTACTGCATGCAAGTGCAATTACCAGAGTTCTCCCATACTGTCTGGCATAACTCAATAGCTCTGATAAAGAGCAACTTTACTTCAGCTACAGCAAAAGATGACATTGGGATACCCATTTGTACTAAGTTTGCAGAGGGCACACATAAGATAAAAATGCATCTATTTGATTCTTAACAATTATTTCATTTGGGTGCAAGTTGTGTGGCGAGTAATGAGCCAGAGACATCTCCCAAGCATCCACAAAGTGCACAGCAATTCCTGAGAACATTTTCCTCATGACAGAATCAAGCTGAAAGGAATACCAGTCACTGTTAAAGAGGCTCACTTCTGGCCCAAGCGCCTGAACATTAGCAGTTCTGATGATGATTAAAGTCTTGGGGCTGCGATCCAGCAGTTGGATGATTGATCTCCGAATGTTCCTCAGCCGCCGGATATAGACTTCCACAGGGAAGGTGCTGAAGTGGGACCATATAGTTATGGCTACCACCGTGTTTCTCCCACCCACTATGCCATTCAGTTCATTGGCAACGTAGCGCAGCTCACTGCTGAAGACTGTCGAGAAGCGAATGGGCGGCCCGTGGCAGCGGAACTTCAGGAGGATATTGTGCTTCAGGTCCACAGCCATGAAAGGGCCCACGTTCTTAGGGCTCCCCAGGTTAAATTCCACTAGATCTGGAAAACCAGGAGCAAGCATTAGTGAAAGACAGCATAAGAGACTGAAATGATCAACAGGAGGCTAGCACCCCCAGGTAAAAGTAGCAGTAGATCAAGAAATCTGAACAGAATTCTAGGAACTCTGAAATGAAACATAAGACAAGCATCACATGAGTGCTAGCTCAGTATTTCAGAGTGGAATTTACGCATATTGAAATTTACAAGACAGCACACTTCAGCTGCACAAGACTGTCAGTGCCTTTCCCATGTTTCCCAAATCATTTTCTTCTCCCTCTCATAAAAAATAAATTTTCCAGAGTCCCTTCTGGCTACTTTAGGACTCCAATAAATTTAGAAATTACTTCAATTTGTAGGTATTAAGTGGTCTCAAAATTTGTGTTCCAACACTATTTAACTGCTTTAAAGGTAAGGGGTGAGGGAGGAATATAAAGTCGGTTTCCAAAATCCTGCTATTTAATTTATAATAAGGGAAATACAAAAAAGGAACTAAAGCCTATTAACAGTAAGAGAAGTCAATTGTTACTTCATTCAAAAGTCACTTTTGTGACTGGGATGCTGCAGGGCCTCACGCAGACACTTGAAGTGACTTCTGCCTTGCCCTCCAATGGCCACCTTGACTGGCAGCCACAGCTACTGTCCTCACTGGTGGAACAAAGACATTGGACATAGGACAACTTTGCAGTGGCCCCACTTCCAATGCCTACAAGCTTCCAGTGCCTGCTCAAACATCTGACTAACTGCCTTTCTGTCAGGATTTCTTATGATGTTTTGCCTTTCCTCTTCTGCTATTTTGTCATTGTCACTCAATAAGATCAATTCTGTATCTGAGATGTGAGAAATAAAGGTGTGCAAGGGTCTTCCAGGACAAAACCAAAGGAAAAGAAAAAAAAAGTAACCTGGAACAAATGCTGTCAGATATTCAAACCACTGCCTTATTGTAGAGTCTCCAAACAAGTGGATTACTTTTCCTTGTAAGCACTTGGTTATATTATCTGACTTGTCAAAATGATGAATCCAGTGTGTTCTGGACCTCCACTGGTCTTCATAATAATAACCAGAAGGGGAAGCTGTGGGATCTTCAGCTCCGTCCATACTGCTTGAAACTGAAAGAGAAAAATTATTTGCAATTAACATACAACAAAACCAGCCTCCACAGCCTTCATGGACTTCCAGCCAGCAGTGTAGGAGCATCCTCCTTAGTTAAAAGCGAGAAGAGCATGATGTACCACCTGGATTAAAACCCTTCACGCATCGTACTTCTGCAAGATCACAGATTTCATCCCCTTTTTCTCCTCAAGACCTGCAGCTACCGACAGAGGCGGTGGAACAATTATAGCCTGGCTTGACAGGGATGCTCTGGCGGGGAGGGGGGGAGGTTGGGCTCGAGGATCTTTGGAGGTCCCTCCCAACTCCTCGCGCTCTGTGATTCTGTGACTTATTTTCTCCCTCCCTCCCTCCCGGGCCGTGTGTCGCTGCTGCCGCCCAGCGGCCCCGCCGCGGGGACCCGGACCGGCCCAGAAACACAGCGAAAATAAAGAATAAAGACGACCCGTCTGTGGAATAACACAGACACACAGACACTGACACTCCTGCTCCGCGCTAGGGTAGCGAAGGCTGAAGCGGAGGGACTCCAGAAGTAGGAAGTGCTGGAATGAACTTCAACAGGAACTTTGTGTGTCCTTTGAACACGGGAATTACACATGGATTCTCTAATTCCACGGATTTCGTGCTTTCACTTCTCTATCCAGCCCTTTCTCCTCTCAGTGCCCCGGGCAGGCGGTCACCCGAGGAGGAACCAGGCTGGCACCAGGGAAGCCCTGCTCCGTGGGACACAGGGGCTGCGGAAGCTGGATGGTACCTTGCAAGCAAGGGCCAGAGATGATGGGAACAGATCTTGCAATCCCACGGCTATATCAGTATTTTAATTGGCATCCCATGTGACACATGTACACTGAAGTTCCCGGGGGTCGTTACACGTTCCTCCTTCACCACACGTGCATTCAAACACCTCAGCTGAACAAGCTCAGAGCTGTTCCTCACACCAACCCCTGCTGCTCAAACACTTTTGTCCATTCTCGTGTGGAGACCACCCGTTAAGAACAGTCCCCAGCGTGTCCTAACTTGCCGCTGTTGCGAAAGCACACGTTGCCATGGCCAAAATCACAACAGGCCCATGTACCTACAAGCACAGGCAGTGGAATTCCAGCGTCCAGAAGCATCCTCTGGCAGATGCTTCACTGTAACATGGGTGTAGCCAAAATCTAAACACAAAACCAAAAGGCCATAAGCCTTTTCAAATACTCATTCCTAGCAGGCTCTTTTGGTCTCACAGCTCATGTACAACAGTCTGTGTCTTGCATAAGTAGATGTTAACCTCCTTAGACCTTGCAGGAACACTGCAAAGAGTGAACTACAACTATGTTTGTGTAACACAAAGACTATAGTCGTGAGTACCACAGAAAAAGCTATTAGAAAATTTTATCTTTGGATGACTCTCTAAATCAGGTAACAGAGACAATGAAGGAAGAGAAAAAGCCCAACTAGTAATGTTGACGCATCCAATATGTATGAAACAGGAATCCTACAAAGGAAAAAATTCTTCGTGTGATCATATAATTAAAAAGGAAATCATAATGCAAATTCGCAGCTTCAGTTCATTGTTTCTTAAGTTTTGATGTAAAAATACTCCCATTTTTACCATTTAAATGGGTTCTCAGACTACACATACATATATAAAAACAATACTAGAACCACTTTTTGGTGCCTCACACTAAACCCAACACCAGCATTTTAAATCTGTGTATACTAACATACCAGTTGAGGTCTAGAATTCAGAAAGCCATTACTTTTGGATTTTACAGAAGAGAATCAAAGTTTCAATCTGCATAGTTACAAACTAAGAATATAGCAAAAATCTTGTCTTTCAGAAAAACAACTTAAAAACCAACTTGATCTACACTTACCCCCAAACAGAAATGTATGTGCAAAATTAACAGCAGAATAATTAAAGTATGCTATCAGTACAAACAAATCCATACATCCATAAGCACACCAATATGTTAAGTTCATTTATTCAGAAACTGTTCTTAGAAGGAATTTCAGAAAGGAATACTGTGTTACTCCTATCAGCTGTTTAAAACGCAGCAGTAACCTTCAGGAAATGTGTACAACCTTTGAACATCTGTAACTTCTGAATAATAGGCAATATAATCAAATTTCAAATTTGTAGCAAGGAAAAAAAAAAGTAACAAAATCCATGTCATCTAAAGGAGCTAGAGAAAGAAAAGTGGGAAAGCGCTGCTGGCCAAATAGCAGCGTTCTGTCTTTTTTTAGTGAACAGCAAAACTGAAACCAAGAAATGCTGTAGGCTGTTTTCTGTTCAGACTTTATTGCTCAAGTCAGGAACTTTAAAGTCTCCTACAACCTTATTTAAAAAACAACAGCAACAACAAAAACAACCCCCACAACAAGGCATCTTAAAAGCTTTTGATTAAGAAGTAATTCTCTATGTATCACATGTTATGCAGGCTTATTAAAGGCAAATAAAACATGCACATGGATATGAATGAGATAAAGGATGAGTTTCACTCAGCATGGACTGTATTCTTGCTCTGTCTTCAGTCAGGGTATACAGAACAATTAGGTTCTGGTTCACAACTGTAGCTTCAGACACCTTGTGATAACACAAATGGTAACAGTACTTAGATACAAATTGTCAAAATATGTCAGACAAAAAAGAAAAAGTTAAGAAACACCACACAGTTGGTTTTTTTAGATTAATTTGAGAGTTTGGTGAACAGTTATTGTAAGACATTTTGCATCTCTGAGTAAAAAAAATGTTAGAGGAAAAAAAAAAAAAGACTTTCGGCAAGAGAACAAACTTTTTAAACTACTTTTTGCTAAAAATCCCATTTGTTATGTTAGAAAATTAAGTGTTGCACTTAAATTACAGTAACATCCAAAAGCCTTCATCTTCTTAATAGAAATGTATCACTTAATTTTTATTCCATGCTATAAAAACAAACAAATAAATTATTACCTCATGCCTGTTGGTTCTTTTTAATAAATGTAATTATTAATTACAAACAAGATTCATGCAAAGTTCACCTTACCTGGAAATGCGTCGGGCTTTACAATCACTGAATCAGGTCCACTGGAGAGTATTGACCTTTTGATATTCACGTCACTTGAAAAAAAGATAGTATTTGTAAAATTTACTGTAAAATTTAAAGGTAATATTAATTTCATTTTTTTCTTAATTTACTTCAAATAAGCACATCGGACTGACGAAGGATTTCTATCTATAAGTTGACCCTATCTCCTATAGCACATTCATTCTGTATTAATTTCCTCGAGACCACTATGACTGTTGTGAATTCAATTCAAAATTTCACAGCACCAGGTCACAAATCTTGTGCATATTTTTCCTGGCACAAACCTACATAAAGCTGCCAAGGTCTGCAAGTAGCTCTAGGGGATTTACCACAAAGATGATAAACAGAGGGACTTTTTACAAGGGCAGGTAGTGATAGGGTGAAGGGGAATGGTTTTAAACTGAAAGAGGGTAGGTTAAGATGTTAGGAAGAAATTCTTCGGTGTGAGGGCGGTGAGACACTGGCACAGGTTGCCCTGAGAACTTGTGGCTGCCCCCCCCCCAGAAGTGTTCAAAGCCAGGCTGGATGGGGCTTTGAGCAACCTGGTCTAGTGGGAGGTGTCCCTGCCCATGGCAGCAAGATTGGAGCCAGATGATCTTTAAGGTCCCTTCCAACCCAAACCAGTGTGTGTGACTCTAGGGGAAGTTCCAGTTTTCGGTACGTGGGACCAAGGGGAGAAACCACTGAAAGGTTATGCTGCTGCAGCTCCCAGCTCTGCCTACCCTCTGCAGGGGCTTAGCACAGTAAGCACCTCTGGTGAGGCAGTTATCACTTTCAGCCCCCTAATCCCACAGCCTGCTCCACAGTACACAGCAGAGCTTGCGGCAGTTCAGCATCATCACCAAACCAGACCAGGCTACTAGCAGTGGTGTCTCCAGCCTCTGGGAAAGACGGTAGTACCAGCTCATGTCCAACCAGCTTCCAAGATCTCCAGCAATAAGGTTTTCCAGTACGACAGTGATTTGCTGAATACAGAAACAAAGCTCATCCCACTAAACACCAAGAAAGTGTTTGTGGACATCGATGAATTCTGGTAAGTTTGTGCTGGACTCATATCTCTGTTGTACAGCTCTGGCAGATGCAGAGATATAATGCTAGGCTCTTGTTCTGTCTTCTGTTGCTGTTTTGAAGAGAATCCTTGTCTAATGTTTTTGTCTATTTAAAGAATGAACTTTTTTGAAACAAACAAACAAAAATAAACAACTGCAAAAATACCACAAAAAACCCCCCACCAAAACAAAACAAACCGAAAAACAAAAAAGCAAACAGAAAACCTCCACAAAAAACCAAACAAACCAAAAACCAACAAACAAACCAAAAACACAACAAACAAAAACAAAACCCCAAAACACTCCCATTTGAAAGCAACAGCCACCAGTATCAACCCTGTTTTACAGATGAACTGCCTGAGGCACGGGAAGGCAAAAGACCCACTTTCAAACCCAGTGAGAAATAGCCAAAAAACCCCAAGGCCACTGATACTTAATTTTGATTTCTGGTCTTCAGTGACAAACATGCACACACACATTCCTAATTAACCTATTTGGAGCTGCTACTCCAAAACATTTCCTAATTTAATCCTCAAGTGGCCATACTGCTGAAACATTTCCCTTGAACTCCTTTTTCTGAGAGCAAAGCAGTAGCCTTCAACTACAGTTCTGCCACTAGACCTTAGCTAACTTTGTCTCATTTCAGCTGAAGCAGTCCTACCACGTCTACCCTTGCACTAAAAGATGCATTTTTTCAAAATCGAATTCCAAGCACAGAGAGAGAACTATACTCCAAGTTTCCTTAGTTTAAGATTACTGTGTTCTTTTTTGCACGGTTGAATAGAGGGAAAAAGAATATTCAACAACCTACATCAACCACCTGCTCCTGCAGGTACACACCTTCTCTCAGACAACCTGTCGTATTTCACCAATAACCTAAAGTTTGTCTTTAAAATCAAATTACTTGACTGAGTATATATACATTCAACAATATTCATACCTTTGGAAAAAGAGGCTTTCCTCTTGTGTCAGAAGACCTTTTTGATATCCACCTTTGGCATGGCTGATCCGGCTGGCACAGGACAGTTTTCGAGGCTTGTAACAGAACCATGGCTCACCCGTGTAGAGATCTGTGAAGTTACAGACAGGGAGGTCTCCAGACAAACAAACATTGCACTCAGTGGTCTCCAAATGCCTCCCAGACTTGAATGAGCTTTTGAAATAGACCCTGTCTGGCCTTTCTTCTCGTAAACGCAGGAGGACTTGTATTGCTTCACTGGGATGGACAAGTGACACAGAAACTTTGACCTCTCCTGGCCAAAGCAAAGTAAAGAAGACTTTGTAAAGGCCATTATGGCAATCTACAATCCTTCCTGTTGCTCCAGCTTTCAGCAGAGGAGAGTGAATTCGTGCCTGTAAATAGTCCCCACCATACTGTTTGGGTTTTCCTTGGAAATCCTTCGCGCGCACGAGCACCTCTAACTGATCACCCACCTTGAAGAATCCACTGGGTTTCACAATTACAAAGTCACTCTGTGCAGGATCAGTGCTTTGTTCAAAGGCAATTTTTCCATAAGGGGGTTTTGGCCACTGTATTGCAGCAAGCAAAGATTCCTGTTCTGCTTGTTCTCTTTTGGACAAAATCTGCTGCTTATAACCACAGAAAGGCTTCCTGGTAGTTTTGGTTGTCTGTGATCGGGAATGATGGACATTGTCTTCTGTTATCCAACTTGATCCTGAGACTGCGTTATCATCCAGGTGCTGGGGAGGACAAAGATGCTGTTAACTGTGTTATGAAATGAAGCACTATGAATAATGAATCCTTTGTCAGGAAATTATCCCAAGAACTGGGTTGAGCTTTACCCAGCTTTGAAGCTGACCAAATTAAGCAACTTTGCTAGAAGATACAAATCTATTATTTGAACCATGGGTTTTCCAAGAATACAGGTGGGCAACCTGTGGTTACCCTGCTCTGGCAAAGAGGCTTTTCTATAAATCAGGCCAAATATTTTCTGTGGCAGTATTCTGGCTACCAGTGTATCCTGCAAATATCAGCAATGTGAAAAAATAAACAAATTACAAAAGATCATATGATTAAATTGTAAACTCCTCTTTTATTTTCTTACTGTGGGATCATTTGAGTCTTCAGGCACAACGATGTCTAGTAGCTTCCCAATATAATGCAAGGAAAAAGGGTTTATTTGAGACTTTACACTGCAGACGAATCTGATGCATCCCCTGCATGTGCCTTTGAGAGAAGTCTGCTGCATGTGGCAGCTGCAGACTTATCTGGTCACACTCAAATTGCTTCTTATCTTATCTGAAATGTGGGTTTCCCTGTAACATACAGATTGAAAAAAACGGAAGGACTACTTCAGGAGCAACAAATTCAGTAACTGCTGGGCAAGTAAAACAGCTTACACAAGCTAAGACTAAACAAGCAAAAAAAAAGATTTAAGGTTTTTAAATCTATATACAGCTTCTTCTAGAGCCAAATAAAAACAAGCAAAGCACCCCTTAATCCACACTACTTTAAAAATTAAAATTGTTAAACACAATGCTAGTCTAAGAGAGGGGGCTTCTGCTGTGACTTGAGATCGGTGTCCAAAGCTGAATGTTTATGCAAATGATTACAGATACCATTTTGTTCATGATATCACACAGTTTTGCAGGTTTGCATTACAAAATTTTTTTTAAAATCAGTAAATCCAAACTTACACCCCAAATATGCACAAAAATCAGCAGTTAATAAGTACTTAATTAATCAGATACATATAGTATAACTTATCTATACTCATATTTCACAGAAAAGCAAAATCTGCCAATTTTTTATTCAAACAATGATGAAAATGATATAATGTACCATTCACATGGCACCAGAGGATATGCTACTTTTGATTTGGGAGACTGATAAAAATTAGAACTATATTAATCAATTTACTTTTTTAATACATTGTACTTACCGATATCGTACTGTTTCCCAGTCACTTCCTTCATAATTAACTGCTCAGTAATGTACTAGAATTCCCATTAAAGTCTTATTTATTGCAGTAAACCTTTCTTAGTCCATTGAAATATCATCTAGAGTACACGTACATACTAAGTAGTTTCCCCACACACACATTTGATTTGAATTTGCCAGTATATTAGCGTCATTTGAACAACAAAGAGATTCAATATACTTTTTTTAGAATAAAGGTAAACTTAACAAGCAATAGAAATGTACAGGCTTTTGAAGCCTGTTAAATAAGAAGCTGGTTTTGATCAGTGTAAGAGGATAATGACCACACTAGGATGTAGGATGGATACACAGAATCTATCTCTGATATCCATGTTAACTACAAAATCTGAAATTGTAAATGGTTACATTTTAAATATTAACTGTAAATTGACTGGTAGCCACAAATACGCAAAATGTTATCATCACAATAAATGTTTTTGTTTTACATTTCTACCTAGGATTTAACAAATTTTCCCTGAAGGCCATCTGAGGTCATCGGAAAATATTTGTATTTTCCATCACAGCAGGCAAAAAAGCCAACATATCACTGCACATTACCTTTATTAATCCAGTAAATTTCAGGCAAAACTGAGAATAATCTCAGATACAGCTTGACTTTATATCCTGTCTACATGTTTTCTTGAATTAAGTCAAGTTTCTTTTTTTGGATACCTTCACAACTTCTTTCTCTCACTAGTTCCTGCATATACATAACAGAAAATACTGCATGGAAGTATTTTAAAAGTCAGCTATATATTTTTATGCATTCAACAAGCTGGTAACCATATCTCAGTCAACAAGAATATTAATCTTCTGTAAATTTCTTCAGGGTTTTCAACCCCATCTTTCTGTCAGAGATGTATATGATGTCATTTATGGCCTAGCTGGCCTTTCTGAAGTCTTTCCAAGGGCCTACTTATATCTTTCAGTGGAAATGGGTGCAGATAACACCAAGTCAACAACCACGTACATTCAGAACACACAACAGAGAACACACTCAATCTCTCTAAAACAGTCCACCTTCTTAGTAAAGCACCAGGCCAAAGCTTTTCACTTGAATGCAGCTGAGGTCCTGAACATGTACTGTCATTTCAACTCCAGCACCTCCAGGCTACAATCCATTAAGCAAAACAGATCATACCTCAAATATTTTCTCAGTCTTCAAGGGAAAAAAGAAAACCTCTGTAAAGGTAGAACCAAAGGTTCTTCAGCATCCTGAAGGACCATTCTTTCTGAAACATCCTTGTTCATCTTTACAGCCCTCTCCCAAGTCCAAACAGGATCATATATTAACACAGAACTATGTGAAAGCAAACTACATCATGTATGCTGTTCTCAGGAGAAAATACTACAGCAATTTCATTTTCCAGTTAAGGCAGGGAAAGATTAAGAATCAATTAATATACCTAAGATCCTTGACTGGAACAGAAAGGCTTTTCAAACCATGTTTCTTTAAGTGCTTCACAGGGTCATCTCCAAATAAGTGCTCAAGTGCTGTCCTATCCCTATGGATACACATGGCTTGCCCTGAGGCAGATTAATAGCATAGTCTGTCCCCACTCCATTCCCTACTCTGTCTTTTATTTGCATTTCTAAATCTCCCTGGCTCCTGAAGTCATATTGAGCCTATACAGAGCTATGGGCTCTCCAAAATAAAGTAAAATTTCTTTAAGTAGGGCAGATAAAAAGCATTTTTCAAGACTGCTGAAGAGTCATCTTCCTTTATCTTACAACACAGTTTTAGTTTTTAATACAATCTCCCCATTGAATAATACTTGCCCTGCTTTTCTTATTTCCATATACTCCATTCAAAGTGTCTTGATTCTGAAGGCAATTGCAAAGTGGAGGGAGGGATTGGTTTAGTTTGTGTGCAGCAGGGTTTGTTGTTGGGGGGTTTTTTGTTTGTTTCCTTGCCTGGGCTTTTAAACTATTTTTTATTTGCTGCATTCTGAAGTTAACCAGAACCCAAGTATGATCACAAAGTAATGTAATGGATGTAGGCCAAGTAACACAGGCAGGACAGAATGGATTACGTGTCCATGAAGCTCAAACAAATCCACAGCTGTTCCTGGTGCATGAAGGAAGCCACAAAAAGGAAAAAAAGGAAGACATATTTTTGAGGAGAACTGACAAAAGCTTCAGCTCAACTAGTTAGCATTTAGCTGCCAACTAAGCAAAAAATTAGATATAACACAGCCTCACCCAGACAATCATGCTCTAAAATATATTCTGGAGGGGTTAGTAGATGAACACTTATCGTCAGTGAACACAATAATGTTAGTGCCTGATAAAAATTATTGATATTTCAACCACTGATGGCAAGGTGGAACTCCAAGTCCAGTATCTTCCACCAGCTGTAACTCTTAGCTTGGCCTAGTACACAAGTTTGCTGATGACACTAAGCTGGGAGGAGTGGCTGACACACCAGAAGGCTGTGCTGCCATTCAGAGAGACTTAGATAGGCTGGAGAGTTGGGCGGGGAGAAACCTGATGAAGTTCAACAAGGGGAAGTGTAGAGTTTTGCATTTGGGGAAGAACAACACCATGTCCCAGTACAGGTTGGGGGCTGAACTGCTGGAGAGTAGTGTAGGTGAAAGAGACCTGGGGGTCCGGGTAGACAGGAGGATGACCATGAGCCAGCAATGTGCCCTTGTGGCCAAGAAGGCCAATGGCATCCTGGGATGCATTAGAAAGGGTGTGGTTAGTAGGTCAAGAGAGGTTCTCCTCCCCCTCTATTCTGCATTGGTGAGGCCACATCTGGAGTATTGTGTCCAGTTCTGGGCCCCTCAGTTCAAGAAGGACAGGGAACTGCTCGAAAGAGTCCAGCGCAGAGCTACAAAGATGATTAAGGGAGTGGAACATCTCCCTTATGAGGAAAGGCTGAGGGAGCTGGGTCTCTTTAGCTTGGAGAAAAGGAGACTGAGGGGTGACCTCATCAATGTTTACAAATATGTAAGGGGTGAGTGTCAGGGGGACGGAGTTAGGCTTTTCTCAGTGATGACCAGTGATAGGACGAGGGGTAATGGGTGTAAATTGGAGCATAGGAGGTTCAAGGTGAATATCCGAAAAAATTTTTTTACTGTAAGAGTGACAGAGCACTGGAACAGACTGCCCAGGGAGGTTGTGGAGTCTCCCTCACTGGAGACATTCAAAACCCACCTGGATGAGTTCCTGTGTGATGTACTCTAGGTGACCCTGCTCTGGCAGGGGGGTTGGACTAGATGATCTCTCGAGGTCCCTTCCAGGCCCTAAGATTCTATGATTCTATGATTTGGAACAATTGCTGTGAGATCCCACCTGCAGTACCGTCCAATTCTAGAGGCCCCAACACAAG
This sequence comes from Chaetura pelagica, assembly GCF_000747805.2. Lineage (NCBI taxonomy): Eukaryota > Metazoa > Chordata > Aves > Apodiformes > Apodidae > Chaetura > Chaetura pelagica. The sequence goes on along the minus strand of NW_009952564.1, from coordinate 2,777,055 downwards.
AAGGACATGAAGCTCCTGGAGCAAGTCTACAGGAAGGTCACAAAGATGATCAGAGGGCTGGAGCACCTCTGCTATGAAGAAGGGCTGAGAGAGTTGGGGATGTTCAGCCTGGAGAGGAGAAGGCTCCAGGGACACCTTATAGCAGCCTTCCAGTACCTGAAGGGGCTACAGAAAAGCTGGGAAGGAACATTTTACAAGGGCCTGTAGTGAGAGGACACGGGATAATGGCTTAAAACTTGCAGAGGGTAGATTTAGGTTAGATATTACGAGGAAATTCTTCACTATGAGGGTGGTGAGACACTGGCACAGATTGCCCAGGGAAGTTGTGGATTCCCCCTCCCTGGAAGTGTTCAAGGCCAGGCTGGATGGAGATCTGAGCAACCTGGTCTAGTGGGAGGTGTTCCTGCCTATGACAAGGGGGTTGGATCTAGAAGATCTTTAAGGTCCCTTCCAACCCAAACCCTTCTGTGATTCTATGATAAGGCACTAACATTAGAGCAGGAAACATCACAGAAGCTTCCCAGGTGTCAGGAATGGAGACCACACACATACCCAGGAGAGACAGGAGGGAAGTTCCACTTTGCCCACTAGAGTCTTAATTTACACAGCAGACAATATTTGAAACTGAACAAATAACAATTACTGAAAGGTCAGTCATCTCATTTACAGGAATTTTACACTTCAGGTACTTAACCCCTATTTGTTGTCTGAGACAGGCATAAGATAGTTCACTGTCTTTCCTGCCTTACAACACTGAGTGGGTGCCAAGTTACTCTACGTGTCAAAAAGCCATCACCTGATAGACAAGTGTTCCAGCAATAATGCAAATAAGATGGTGCTGTTATATTTTGTAGACACCTGCAATTTAGCAGGAAGAATAAAAAACTTTGTTACATAGTTATTTTGCTCAGTTTCAGCTGCTTGGTTCCAGACACCACTCCTTTATCCTTGCAAGAAGCTTCCTCTCTCCCACTACACTCTCTTTTCTAAGTGCTTTTAAATAAAAGAACATTGACAACCAATGCTGAAGCGGTTCTTCGATTTAAAGGTAATTGGTACAAATATACAAACTTTCCTGTACACTAAAGCCATTATGTTGCACCTCAGCAACACTGTGATACTTCATGGAAAAATGTGGAATATTTTAGCTGCCCAGCTGTGTTTGAAAAAAAAAAAAAAAAAAGAAAAAAAATACATTTCTTCTGGTACAATAATGCAGTGGTCAGCTGTGGACCTCAATAGATGCGCTACTCTATAGTAACAAGCAAATTAAACAATAAGCACACTATTAAATGTTTTGCAGACAGCTTTTTTTTTTTTTTTAAACATAGGTAAGAGAAGTAAAATTCTGACATGGGTGGGACTATTGAGAGAGTAGCTTAAGCATTCAAGAGGGAAGATTCTAACATGAAAAAGTATAAAATCCTAAAGAGAAAAAGCAGGGAGGGTGTCTGGTGGCTAGCTGGTAACTGCCTGAACTCTTTAGCTTTAGCCACCCAGATTAGATGATCTGGTGATGAGAAGCACATCTGATGCATTTACAAACACGTTTTCAACAGCAATCAACAATAAAACCTCCTTCCAGAGCCTGAACAGATTTGGTTACAGGTACTCTGTGAAAAGTTTTCTAAGACTTTCTCTGGCTTTGATCTCAAATGAAGCATCCGATGAAGCATTATCATGCTCACCCACCCAATGCTGCAGTGAGCAGTCTGGCCAGGCAGGCAGCCAATGGACAGGGTCAGCCTCCAAGGCTCCCTGGAACTGCTCCTTGCTGATTTTATCTGGGGTTATTGATTAATGCAGTTTGAAAGTACCTCTGCACTGAAATGATAAATAAAATGAATAAATATTCAGGTCAGACACAGCAGCGGGAAACAGGAAAAGGCAAAGAAAGTTGCACCAGTATAGGCTGGGGATCAACTAGCTAGTTAACAGCTCTGCAGAAAAAGACCCAAGGATTCTGGTGGGCAGCAAACTGACCATGTGTCAACAGCATAGTTGTAGGAATGAATTAACAAGAGCACAACCAGCTGATTGAGCATGGTGATAACTACATAGTGCTTACTACAGATGAGTCTAGGAGTGGTGTGGTGGTCAGGTCAGCTAGTCAGGCAACCTTACTGGAGGCCCAGCTTAAATGCCTTTACACAAATGCACACAGCACGGGGAATAAGCTGGAGGAAACAGATGAGTGTGATCCTGCAGGGCTGTGATTTCATTGGCATCACTGAGACCTGGTGGGATGGCTCCTGTGACTGCAGCATCAGGCTGAGAGAGTTGGGGCTGCTCAGCCTGGAGAAGAGAAGGCTCTGGGGAGACCTTATAGCTCCTTCCAGTACTTGAAAGGGGCTACAGGAAAGCTGGGGAGGGGCTTTTTGTCAGAGAAGATAGTGATAGGACAAGGGGTAATAGTTTTAAACTGAGAGAGGAGAGATTTAGCTTAGATATTAGGAAGCAATTCTTCACTATAAGGGTGGTGAGGAGATGGGATGGGTTGCCCAGGGAGGTTGTTGATGCCCCATCCCTGGAGCTTTTTAAGGCAAAGTTGGATGAGGTTTTGCACAACCTGATCTAGTGTTGGGGTTCCCTGCGCATGGCAAGGGGAGTTGGAACTTGATGATCTTTAAGGTCCCTTCCAACCTTAATGATTCTATGATTCTATAACTTGTCTCAGCTTGACCTTGGTGAAGCTATACCTAGAACACCATGTCTGGTTTTGGACACCCAGTACTACAGTCAAACTGGAGAGACAAGCTAAGAAGCCCCAAGACTATTAGAGGACTAGAGTACATGACAGAAAGGAGACATTAAGGTAACCAGACGTTTTTGGTTGGTTGGGTTTTTTATTTTGTGGTTTTGGGTTTTTTTTTGTTTTTTTGAAGTCCAGATAAGAGCAAATGGGGATCTAACTGCAGTCTTTCACTAGCTAAAGGCAAGTTACAGAGGAAGTGCAGTCAGAAGTACACGCCAAAGGGACAAGAGGCAACTTCCACCTGCACATCACAGAAATATTCTTCCCTGGGGTGCAGCATTGCAACAGGCTGCCCCAGCAGGTTGTGAAACGACCATCCTTGAAGAGTGTCAAAACTCAGCAATACACTGCACAACCCAAGCTAACTTTAAAGTTAGCGCTCTGAGGAGGGTGTTTGATTAAATACCTCCAGACACCCCTTCCAGTCCGAATTTTGTGATTCCAAGTTGTAGCTAATTGCTGCCATTCTAACCTTAGAGTTAAAGGGGAATCGTGTTGCTCAAGGCCTCTTGAAGAAGAAGCAGGCTCCACTTACCTCCAGCTGAAAAAAATTATGGACCAGCACCACAATAGCCAGTACTGCCAGAAGCAGGCAGAAGATCTGCAATCTGAACGAGTCACGCCACATTGTCCATTCCTGTCTTTCCCTCCCATGTTAGATGCTGCCATGACTTCCATTGACCACAAACATGAATGTCATTTCGACTCAGCAGTGCACAGAAGAATCCAGATGACTTCCACTTCATTCCTGCAAATGCATTTACAAATATCATACATCACATTATTAGAAGCAAAGTTTAACACTGAAAGCATACAAATGGCAGAACTTTGCATGGCAACAACTGGTACAGTGGAACTGTTAAGACAGATTTTTGTGGCATTAAACTGAACACAATTATCTATTACGTTAATTCATTCTCTTGGGCATGTCATGGTAAAACCTTATCATAAAGCCAGTTTCGCTTGTATTTGATACCGAAAAAAAAACCAAAAGAAGAGTTCTTTCTGGCAACCAAAAACCAAAACAACCAACTACCACCCTACTTACCCATGAAACCACACTAGCACCATCCAGCCATCGGGAGCCCAAGGCTTTTAGCAGAAACCTGTGTTTTCAGACATCTCATTGTTTGCCTGATTAGAGATGCCAATAAGTTGTTATTAAAGACTAAGGTCTGAAGCAAGTCTGGATAAGCAGGCCAAAAGGTACTTTCTCTACCTTTCGGCTGGGGAAAGGGGAAAAAAATGCCATTATGCCTTATCAGTTAAACAGGACATATCTAACAGAGTTGGATGTGCTAAAACTGAACTTCGGAAAGTTTCTGTAACATTAGACTACATCCTTCCTGGTTTTTTTTTGTTTGTTTGTTTGTTTGTTTTTAATCAATCATTCCTTTTACATTTTGGACACTTATACAGCTCTAATGGTTGAAAAAAATAGACTTCCAGGAAGAATGCAAGGTGTTGGGTTTTGTTTTCACTGTTTGTGCTTTTTTTTAAAAAAAAAAAATAATCTAACAACAGTCATGTTTTTAATAAAATTTAACTTTCATGAAATATGTAATTTCTCTGAGGTTGCTCCATAGCTGATCTGTTACAAAATCTCAGACTTAGCCATTAATAACAGTTCTCAGAGTTTAGTGCTTCTTCAGCTTGACTCTTACATCTTCCTCCTTTTTCAGAGGGGCAATTCTGAGGTAGTAATTTTGCAAGCAAAAAGGGTACCATTCTTGCAGAAGGAGAAGCTCTAAACTTGGAAATCGACAACAGATGGCAAGGAGAGACAGTCAAAAGACACCAGTCTCTTCAAACTTAACATTCTCAAAGCAGCGTTACTCATACAACCATCTACCAAGTGTAACAACACAATCAAACAACTAGGTAGAATTTGCATAACTTTCTAAAAATAGCATTACTGAGAATTTACATTATTTATTAAGACTGTCTGAGGAATGTTGTCTAAACGTAAATAAAACATAATGATTCATTAAATACAAAAAATAGCTCATTAAATAATTCATTAAATGAGCATAATATTAAAAAAAACCAACACAACAACAGACTAAAATACATTGCTGCCATAACCAGAACAGTCTCAAAATAGACCGCATATGAAATTGCTTTTGTAGGGATTATAGGGATTATAACTTCAAATGCTTTGCTGAGAAATACAGAGATTGTATTTCTGACTGATGAGCAAGCACTGAAAGAGCAGGATGTCCATTAGAGTAAAAGCTTCAACATTACAAAATGCAATAAAACCACAGCTTTGCTAGAACAGTTCTGCTCTAATATAAATGATTTAATTTGTATAAAGTACCAACTCAAGTTTTAGACTGTAACTGATAATGAATACACCTAAAGCCATTAAAATGCTAATTTAGGGCCATATATGACCATTTGAAGAACAGAAACAAATGCATTAGAGAAAAAGAGAATTTCCAATTTTGTTGCTGAGAATTATCTTCAAATCACTGAAAAGCACAAGGCACTGCAAATTAATTTCATACACCTAAGAAGGCCAGAAAGGCTATTCCCACCTATTTTTGTTCAAAACTTTCTGTATTTCCGTAGATGCCACACATTCTAAGAGATTCAAATGCACAGGTTTAGAGCTTTCTTTATCCTAAAAGCTTTAACATAGCTCCAGTTTCATCATCAGCCATCTAATTAACTTTTATAAATAATGGAAGCACCTAATTACACCAAAAGCCTGAAATTCTTCATCTATCCCTGGAACATTCTCTGAAGCCATCCACGCAAAATCCCGAAAACAACCTTGGAAACAACACAGGGGGGAAAAGACCCCACAAAAACCCAACAAAACACATATACATACACGTACAACTGATTTTTAACAAAATTGCATATGTTAAGTGTTCTGCTTGCTGTTACACAAAACACCACAGCAGTTAAGGCTTCTCAACCGTAAAGTTAATTCTGCGTTTCTACAATAATCCAGGGATTTTTAAAAAGTATTTAAGGTTTGGGGTGTTTTTTTTCCACTTCCGTGCTACACCTTCGAATCGCCTGCCACTCAGCAACTACAATGTTACTCAGTGTTACTGCAATGCCCCATTTTGCCCGAGGTTACAAACAAAACCCAAAAACAGTGTTATCAAGTCTTCCAAGTTCCCTCTCCCTCACAATTACACGGCTGCTGTTCTGTTGCTGGCTTTTTTTTCTCTCTCTCTCGCCTCTAAACCCGAAGGGCTCTCCAGCCCGACACTTCCCCGAGGCAGCAGCGTTACAAAAGCACCTCTCGGTGCAACTCCTTGGAGGAACTGCCCTGGCAAACCTCTGGGGCGGACCCGCCACTAACCCCGGCGATGCTAAAGCCGC
>NW_009952564.1:2745610-2769216 GCF_000747805.2 Chaetura pelagica | reverse complement strand
GGGGGAAGCTCCTGGCCCGGCCTGCCCGGGTTCTGCGGCGGTGGCGACGCTCAGCTACACTGAAAAGAGTCCGTCCTAAAATCCCTAAAGCCGCACGCAGTTAATTTCTGAGCATCCTTTTTGAACGAGATAAAAAACAAGTCTCTAATTGCCGAGTGACAGTAGGTGAAGCCGAAGAAATCGGGCTGCTGGGAGGCTGGTACGGAGCCAGCCCGGTTTTATGGCCCTGGTGAGACTACCAGGCTGCTCAGCCACAGCCCTGGCCAAGAGAAGGCTGTGCCGGGCTCCATCCCGGCTCAGACAGCGGGAAGGTGACGGGAAGAGGCTGCCCCGCACGCCCGCTGCAGGGACCCACCGGGGAGACAAGCACAGGACAGCAGGCCTGGGCAAAACCCGCTGCATGAAAAAGCAGGGCTGCAAAACGCTCCAGGAGGTGGATGCAGTCAGTGCTGAGTTCAGCGCCCTGCACCGAGGCCTTGTGGCACTTCCAGTGTTTTAACAGGACAGCTGCAGCTGGATCTGCAAACCCTGCGGATGTTGGGGATGCTTCTTTCCAGAACCTGCCAGCGGTTGCTTGGGTCGGTACAGGCTACAGGCTCGGGCTTATTTTTACAAAGGAATACATGGCTCGCATAAAAGCAGGAACAGAGGCAGAGCAGCTGAAATATTCCTGTTAAGGCTGTAGCAATCATAAATAATAAAAGCCTACATTTGTCTCCTGCCCTCAGCCCCATCAGCCATAGCTATTTTGAACTAATTAAGTTATCTCACATCTAATTTGCTCTTCTTTTCCCCACATTACAATGGTGATTACCTGGTAGAGAAGGGAAGCATAAATCTCAACAGGCACCAGCTTTTGGTAGTACTATGCACTGTCAGTCTGGAATTGAAAGCCATCTGGCTGCATAAGTAGAAGACTAAGACGGCAGTATCTTGAAAGATACTAAGTATTGACTTCTTTTCCCCCCTCTCTGTGTATTAAGTCTATTAATTTTGTAGCAGTCTCATTTCTCTTCACCCTTCCCTCATGAGGCATGCAGTGCATCAAAATCTCCTTCAGACCCTTCAGTTCAAAGTAAAACCTAAGGCAAAACTACCTAATTAGTGTTCAAAACGCCAGGCATAAGCCCATCTCTGTAATATAACTGGACTGATGTTGGGGTTGAGGGGATGGAAGATGACAACAAGGACAGAACCTGTGCTCTTGCCAGGAAATTGGTACTGCTGTGCTGGTCTCTGCCACATTTACATTTCAGCAACGGGAAGGGATCCCCACAATACTTTTCTCTATTGATTCTTCAGTTATTGTTGTAGTTAGTCTTGATGAAGATCTAATAATGAACCAAATGTACTTTTATAAGCTCTAAAGTGGTACACCTTTGTGCATGAAGAGACCATAAATTGATCGCTGAACATCTTCACCCAGACTCTTTTGAAGGGACCTTGGAAAAAGCTGTTTGAAGTAAATTGACAGTCAGTAGCTTTGGTGAGGTCTGTTCCACATGGAACATCTAGACAGCAGTAGCCTCAAAAAATTACAGCTTCAGCAGCTGTTACTCACATCCTTCCTAGATTACCACACCAGAAGCACTTGGCAATTATTTTGAGGTGATTATGGAAAGACAGATAAGAAAAAGGAACAATCTTTCCTAATTTCTTTTTCCAGAATTACATGCAGTTAGGTGAAGTTATGCTAGGCCCTTGGCCCTATTGCTCTTCTCTCCCTTACCTGCAAATAATCATCAATAATACACAGTATATTAGGTAACGTGTCTGGGGTTACTGCACTGATTCTTCATTATAGACCAGTGTTGGGAAATGTTTTGGTTTATCCCTTGAGGCAAAGTAAACACAGGTTTGTGCTCAAGTATGATGAAATTTAACAAACAATATATTGGACAGAGTCCTGGACAGAACACAACCCACCCTGTTGCTTTTTTATACATATCTCCAACCAGCCCCCTTTTGCCACATTACTCTCATACTCCTCCAAACATTTTTCACTTACACAACCATCTGGTGTTATTCCCCTGCATTTCAAGAACAGGAAGTTTCCCTCTGACTTTTGCCCCAAGTTCAGCATGTCCCATGGTTTCAGGCATAGCAACAACTAAAGTATATTTGACTTGTTTGAAAAAAGTCTTCTGCTGATCTGGTGCTGCCCAGACCCCTTTCATGTCACTTGACTCTTACAAAGGGGTAAAGTTTTTGCCAGAAGACTCCAGCTTCCTCAAGTCCTTTCCCAAAAGGATACTGAGAAACTTACCTACAGCCACCAATCAGCTTTCCCACTTCCCTTCTGCACCAGCTGCAGATGCTTTTCAGGCTCCAGGGAGAGGCAGGAGCACAGCTTCACATTGCCCCCAGGCAGTTCTGTTCCTCCTTGTCACTAAAAGCAGCTCTTCCAGGTTCCCTTTAACTTCCTCCAACAGACAATAGGTGTAGCTGCAGCAAGAGGCTGCCGAGCATACATCTGGTGAGTTTTAACAAGGACACTCTTACACTAGAAAAGGGAAAGCACGAGGCAACTGTGAATATGAAAAAGCAAGTGACAAAGGTAGCCTACCTGTCCTGCTAGAAAAATAATAGCTACTTCACAGAATGGTTTGGGTTGGAAGGAACCATAAAGATCATCATTCCAATCCTCCTGCTAGTTCCCACCTCCCACTAGATCAAGTTGCTCAGAGCTCCATCCGACCTGGCCTTCAACACTTCCAGGAAGGAACAACTTCCCTGGGCAACCTGTTCCAGGGTCTCACCACCCTCACCCTCAAAGAGGTTCTTCCTAATGTCTTACCTAAATCTTCCCTCTTTCAGCTTTAAACCATTACCCCCTGTCCATGTGCTTAAGACTCTCAGTATCCGGGAATAAAGCCAGAGAATCAAAGGACCAAAAGGACAGCCAGTTTGCTGTAGCAAAAGTATCAGATTTGGGAACAAGCAAGTTGCAATGAGAATTAGTGAATGAACTTCACCCCAGAGAACTCTCAGCTGCAAGACAGCCGTGGAGCAGATCTTGAAAATACAGGCTCCAATAGCACATGCATTGCCTTTAACTTCAAGCTGAAGAGGCTGTAGGAGTTAATGATGGAAAGAAGAAAGAGTTCAGCCTGTAGCTCCTCAGTGACTCCTGATTCTCCTCAGGTCCCAGTTGTCTCTAGACACATAAGCAGTGGTAACCTCCATGGTTCATTGTTAGCATATTTCCCACAGCAGAAAACCTGCTACAAGTTCTCAAGGGACTTGAGAACTTCAGCTGGTGTAACAAAAATGGACAGGAAGAGACATCACAAGGAATGCTGCTTGAATGCAGTTTAGCACAATACTAACAAAACAGCCCTTGCTGCTAGACTGCAGTTCCTCAAAACCCTACATTGTTTGAGCATTGCTTAGGCTTCGCAACAGTTTATTGCTTTCAACCCAATGCATGAACGTTTTCAACATTTTTCAGGGCAACCCTCCTGGTCACAACCTCCTTAGTTTTCACAGAGGCTTGAGAGTCAAAGGCAGTGACTGGTTTCATTTAGACATCCTGTACACAATTTTCTGCAATTTCTTGCCTTGTTCAATGTTGTCTTGCACATATTAAAGAGCAGGAAAACAGGATCTTGGGAAGAAAAGAGGGAACAGACTTGAGCGATCCCAAAGTCCTCACATTCACAAATTCTGCCAGAAACAGCTGGGGCTGTACTTGAAATAAATGATCCTAGCAATCCTCAAGAAGTTCTCACTGGGACAAGAGGCACTATCACCCAGGGTAGCATGTTAACTCCATTGGTCTTAATGCTCCTAGATGAAGGAACATGCTGGATTACTTGCAGGACTTGTGGCAATTACATGTACCTTTCCAGACCCACAAGAAATTGTGATGGCATGTCACAAGTGGCATGTCTGAAAATATCCTTCTGTATAGGCAAAACTTGTGCCAAGCTATAAACCAAAAATGCGAATGAGCTCTTCCAGTGACATAAAGAAAACTGAGGAAGACCATGTGTTAAAGTGTGTCCAGATCTCTACGTGCTGCCCATAGTAAGACTCTCTTCTACCTACATCCCAAATTAATGCATTATAGTGCCACAGATCCTTCACAAATGCAGCACTATGGCTTGAAATCCATTTTGTAGTGATGCAAGCTATACTTGGATGTTGTGGTTTGCATTTTTGCAAAGTTAATTTTCATACCGTAACGCTTGAGTGAAGGGGAAAAATACCCCACCTACCATTTGGACATGTTATACAGAATCAACAGTTTTTCAAACCACACTGTCATATACAAAAGAAACTCAACTCCTAGCATGTGTAAAGATTTCAGCCCATGAAATTCAAAAGGGCCCTCCAATGGCAAGACAATGACTATTAGCTAAGAGAATCAGGATCAAGTACAAATTTACATTTTCAATAAACATACAAATCGTTTATTTAAAAGTCAAAACTCAGAGGTACAAACAAAATATTTCAGAAACAATAAATCCAGAAATGTAAACACTTATAGAAAATATATGAACTGTACCAATTTAATCACCCACCATTCTTCACAGAAAACAGTGAGAAGCAGAAAGACAATTCAATGCCTAATTGTTCTTCTTTCAGATTCTAGTTTAGAGGTAGAATATTATTGTTAAAGATTCAACAAAATTTAGTTCAGTAGAATTATGCTACAAGTTAATTTGACCCATATATTTATAAATGTAATGAAGCCGAAAAATAAGTTTCTTACTGAGAGGTCTTATACAGTAACATTTGGCATGGCACTTTCCAAGAGATAAAGCACCTTTTCTGATAAATACTGTTTTACGCTTTCGCAAGTAAAGGATCCTGTGCTTTTTCCATTATGACATAAAGAAAGCAGTTAAAAATTGACAGAAATTCCCAACTTTTTGGTAGGCATATAGAAAACAAAAGGTTTCCAGTAACATGTCCTAGAGAGCCAAACTGGGGAAAAAAAAATAAAAATGAAAGAAGACTTTTTGAAAGACTTCATAAATACTTAACGCTTACTTATCTGGGTGGCACAGTCCTCAAGATAAAAAGAAAAGTAAATACAACAGGAAAAATTATTTTCTCCACTAGCTAAAAGCGGGGAAACCGACCAGTTTTTACAGTTGCCATTCCCTCAGTCTCTCTCCACTACATGCTGGAATTCTACCCTCTCAGGAAAATGCGTATCTGTGCGAGACACACTGGTAACTTCCAAGTCCAGTAAAAAGTACCCAGGTAGTCTCAAAGGAATGTATCTTCCATTTTTGTTCAAACAAGCTGCTACAAGTAGAAAATAAGATTAGAGTTCTTCAAACAATATATACAAATTCATAAAAACCAGGAACATTTCACACACTCAGTGACATACAACATTATTCAGAAAAAAGACTAAACTTGATTTTTATATACAGACTGGTTGCTAAGTGCATTATCTAAATTGCTGCATGCAAACAGTAGAATCTATGGTCATTTAAGGAACTCAACTATAAGCAAACAATTAGGCTTTTGCAATTTAATTTAACAAGGACTTTCTCAAGTATTTGCTGGAAGATATTTGTATTTTAGAAGCAACAAAATAAAATTTGCAGTCTGAATGCCTTGTTGCTTTGTGGTGTAAGAACACTTCTGGACACATAAATATGGTAAGATCCCAGTTTAGGCAGCCATTTCACAAGGATTTGACTTAAGTATGACCCTGCTTCTTTTGAGGAATGAAAAGCATAGTTAGGCCAATGTTGAGTACCTTTTAAAAACTACATCCTCACCACACATACTTTGTTTACAAAATAGCATCACACTGGAATAGTTACCACAAAAAAAATAAACTCTAACCATTAGAGTTGCTGCATTCATTCAGAAACTAAATCTCCCATTCATTTAAATGACAGTTTTGGTACTAAACCAGAGTTGTGACCATTAAGCTCAGTTCATGGAAGAAGACAGAAACAGAAACTGTCATTGATGAGGCACTGCCTTGTGTTTTCCTTTTGTAAGTTAGGTTACCTAACAGAGAGGAATCAATACAATCCAAACACCTTGAAAAACTCTTGAAACAAAAATGTGAACAGACCTGCTTTCATTATCTTCTCCCTTTCTAAATAGTATCTGGAACAATGTCTATCAAATATTACATATAGCAGCAAAAAAATAATCATTTTTTATTACATGAAAGATGGAAACTTGTAAACTATACAAATAATTGGAAGAAAACAGAAATGGTAACATCAACTCTTATGATTGCTATCACAGACTCAACCTGAAACACAGATAAATTCATTTCCATCTTCCCCCTTTTCCCTAATTTTGGAAAAGCAGGAAAGAGTAATTTCTGCCATAGATTAGCTGAAAGAGGTTTGCATGTGCCAACCACCTAATCTGGGGTAAAACTAGTCACGTGTCATAGTTTGAATAGCTAGTCTGAGCTATATTTAGCTGATGTTCTGAAGCAAATTAAGGAAGTATATAAACTGTACTCAATGCAGAGCTGACTGTGTTGCCTGACAAAAAAACAACAGTAATCTCTTCTACCAGCACTGCAAGATCAGTGCAGGGTAAAGTAGAATAGACAAGCTTTCCATCTACAAAGTACACTCTTCTGTTGAATATGAAGCTTTGCAAAAGCAAAATGCTGCAAGACATACAATATTAATAGAGGAGAATTTCAGATGTGGATTTTCATATATTAGGCTTTTTTAATTCTTTAAGAAATTTCCACCATCTCCAAAAGGAGCTGTGCATCCCTATCCACGTAAAAGAATGTCACATACCTAGATTGAGAAAACTGAAGCAAAGAAGAGTACATGTTTAGCCATGCATTAAACTGATATTTCCATATCATAATTCATTGATAATTCAAAACGGACCACAATAAGCTATTTTTAAGTGAACATCCAGTTTAATTCCTTGTTCTTGCACTCTGTCACCCATTGTATTTTTTCCTGTATGTATTGTAATGACCAGGATGAAAATATCTTGAGTATATACAAATTAATTACATCTAACTCTTAAAAAAACTAATCCAAAACTTCATCTTCTTTGTGATTTCTGTATGTTTAGGCAACTCATCTTCTACACATGCAAGATACTTCTCAGAACATCTGAAAAAAAAAATATCTTTCGTATTTCACAGCTTCCCCAAAAGAGTAAGATAAAGCTGATTATGTGTCAGTACACACTTCGCTGTACCTTCATAAAACCACTTTTGGATATAGAGGTTACATATAAAATAAGCCAACAGTTGTCCTAGGCATTAGTAAACTGTTTTATTAGTTTACTGTTTTATTACACCTCCCGTCTAACACACCCAACAACTGTTTCACGGACAGAAATTTCTCTCTCAAAACCCAAATAAAGTCTCTTTAAAGGTTTGTATGAGATTTTTGTTTTTGTTCATAACAGATTGACAGCTAAAGAGCCAAATTCTATGAACTGCAGAGCTGTCCAAAGCATGGCAGATTTCAATCGAAGTTGGGAATCTTCAGAGAACAAGGGTATGATTGTGTAGCCTACACAGTTCTCAGCACAGTAAATCAGATGTTGTGATATATTAATGCACCTGTAACACTTTCAATACCCAAGCACTAATACTCTAACAATAATGAATATGGTTATGCTACAAATGTGTTGTAACTAGACTGAGCTAGAAAGATAGCACATTAAAAATCTACCAACCTCAGGTGTTGTTTTAGTAGTTGTTTCCTTCTTTTTAAATGCTCTCATGTATGCAAGGCACAGCCATATGTCAGCTTGACTGCAGTGACACAGTGACAGCTCTCTTGAGAAGTTAGTGCCCTAGAATGTGTTTTTTGCAGGGTGGGGAAAACTAGATGATGGCTACTTTATAGACAGAGGCAAGCTTTGTTCCTGCATGGTGAATTTCACCACTGGGCAGATGGCTGGTACAAGACCAATACACCATTTATGTTCTAAATAAAGGCTATTTTGAGGCCTCAAGCAGATACTGGCCTCAGGCCAAACTCCAGAGTAGTGGTAAATTTCAGCTCAGAACCTAAAATGGACAAGCAATTAAAACTTTTACAAAAAAATCAGCTTATTTTACATTGTAACATGACCATAAGTGTCACTTTAAAAAAGCACTAGTTGACTTTAAAAGCAACATAGCACCAAAAGTTAACCTGTGGATTCAAAGAACTGTAATGTGCATCTGTCTATATCTGAGAAGTTAATATGGGCAAATTACCAAAACACTGGCCTTCCAGTGCAGACTGCAAAATGCAGTAATAGCAAACTGCACTGACCCCTAATGCAACATTAACTTTAATTTTATTAGTGCCCATCACAAACTCTACGGCAAAACAGATTTTCCTTGTCACTTTCACAGTACTCTAAGATACCTGATATTTTTTCCACTAAAAAAACAACAGAGCAATGGCTAGGCAAAATACAAGCCCTATCTTTGCTCAGGGTTGAAGGAGAAAGCATTGCCAACAGGAAAGAAATAGTGTTTCTATCTACTTCTAATTAGAATGTCAAATACTGGACACACAGAGAGAAATCAATCAAAAAACCCAGAGATGTAAAAAAATAGTTTTAAAGTAATGGCATTTGCTTTCAATATTTATACCTGTGGATAAAAGTAGTCGTGATCCATCAAATGCACTAATGCCTTGAAAGCCATGCAGATTCAAACCCACAATGACATCAGTACCCTTGAGGAGTCAAAAGATACTTCACCAAGTCTGCTGCTGTAACCCAGCAGTGCAGACTCGGAAAGGATGTTCACCAATCACATGCCCTTCTGTAATTATTATTTAATAAAGGCTGCTAGTGGTTCCACTTTGAGTCTTACCTGAGAAAGCAGGGAAATTCAACTCCACGGCAAATTAAGGTCAAAGTTTGTCTGAAGCTCCCTAAGGCCTGAATCCTGTAAGTCTGTGCTTCAGTGCATATGTAAATGACCTAATTCCTAGCCAGCAACTTCAAGAAAGTGACAAAAAGAAGTCACTGACTTGGACACTGATTTCATGGAATGCATCTTCAAAACATTGACCAAATGACTCTTGTTAAAGTCAAAAGAAGTCTGAAAGGCAACTGCTTTCATTTTTCTCAGGCTGTATCTTTACCTGCACACACTACCTATATTGACTCCGTTTCTTCACACATTGTTTCCTTCTTTTTGTTAAGTAAGAATTCAAACCTGCTTTTTAGAAAAAAATTCAAAGACTTACCAATACATTCACTAAAGTGAATTTACAGCAAACACCCTCCCCCTGTAACAACTCCAATCTTCAGAATTAATTTAATGGAAGCCAGTTACTAGGATATCAGTTTTTTTGTTTGAAAATAAAGTGCATAATGACTGTCACTGAGAACTTTGCTGATTCCAGGTTAGCACAGTTAGTGTCAGTCCTCAGCAACATCATTAAGATGCTAATTAAAACATAAGCTGGTCGCAAGTCAAAATCTGAAAAAGAAGATATTAAAAATAAGTCTTGAATAAATGGGGGAAAAAAGGCAAAAAATAGCAAAAAGAGAAAGGAAAGTTAAATAGAATCCCTAGGCCTTAGTGGAACTGAACCTACTACACAGCTATCCCAACATGCAGCATCTGAAATGAAGAATCACAGTCTGTCTGCTTCCCTTCTACTATTCCTGAATTCAGTTTGCAGCTTTCTGGTGCCTGACTGATTTCACCTCGGCCTGGAGAAGATGTATCTTGAGGAAGATCTACAGAGACAGTGTCAAACGAAGCATCCTGGTTTTCTGCTGAAACTGTGGTTTGTGGCCAGTTACCCTCTGTTTCATCATTGCAATTTGTCCCTTCATCAACCTCTTCTAATTGCTGAACAGATTGCAAATACTGTTGTATTAGTCCATTGTCCTGCTCATTACTAGAGCTTTCTTTACTCTCCTCTCCATGGTCATCCTCTACATCTGAGGAATACGCTGAAACAGAATTGTCACAGTGTTTGACAGTTTCCAAAGAAAGAGAGCTCTCAGTTCCTTCTGTTAAACTCTTTTCAGAGCTACACAAGTCATTGGCACAAGTCTCATCAGCCATGGAAGAATGAAAACCTGAATCTGGGAACTGCAACAAAGACTTTTCATGAAGCACATCATTAGCTGACACTAACCAAGCAGAACTAACATCTGGTGGAGTTTCTTGCTCAAGCGTGGACGATCGAATCGGTGTTTCAGGTGGACACAAAGTACTGGCTGGAGGGATCCCAGGTTGCCAAGTGGCACCTGAATTTTGTGTCACTGAAAGCTGCCATTGTTGAAGGGATTTTACCTGTAAAGTATATAGAGAATTTAATTATTAAATGCTATCAATAAAGTACTTTAATTTCAGGAGTAATGCTTGCAATCAGCACCACAGCTCCAGTATTGAAGTGAAGAGCAAGTGAACTAACAAAAAGTTCACTATACTTTCAGGGAAAATACATTGTGTTCACTGTTAAATAATGGCTTTAAAACCTAGATGCTCAACACAGAGTACACAAGCCTCCCAGTTCAAGTACCTGAAGAAAAAGGAATCTGCTCTTAAAAAGCAGAAATCTATGCTTAAGAAAACAGTCAATCTTATTTTTGGAAGAATAGCTTATTAGAAGATGCATTAATACAAGTTTTCTACTTTAGAAATTAGTTGCTCACAAGCAACATAGCTTGATGCTATTTCATTTGCCCTCGGTGTGTATCTAGCAGGCACATCATTCTTCACATTTCTGCTACATTTATTTCACTTCCCTTGCATTTTGTCCTTCTTCTCACACCAGGCTATAATTTAGACTTTTATAACAAAAGCACTAATACTTCTGAATGTTATTTTCCCCCAGAATACCAGTATAGCAAAAAAAATGGCAATTAGGTTCTAATAAGCCACCAAAGTCATCACTGGAAAAAAAGGAACCATACTGACTATTTCTTCAGGATCTACACTACGAAATAATGCCTAATTCACATGTAAACAGAAAAATAAGGACTAAAACTGTTTACCTGGTTCCAAAGAAATCTGACAACTTCCTCCTGTACAAGCCTCTGAATCTTATCTTCCTCTCTTTCTTTTCTTAGCCTGCAAGAACATGCATCCAAATTTATGCAGCTTAAATAAGCAACATTTGGGTAACAAGATCAACAAGAACACATAAAAATACCTACTTATATAACAGTACTCTCAAAAGATACAACAGATACTAACATTAAGATGTTACTGCAGTCTGGCTTGTCATCAATATTCAACTGCTGACTTCAAGTTTCTTTTTCAGACTTATATTAAGATTCTGCTTCCTTTTGCTGCAGCACGTTTACTGCCTTGCTAGTACTTTCGGTGTCTTTTCATAAGCTGAACTCGAGCTCTTAATTTTAAGTAGATGTGCTTCTTTTTCTTGCACAAAAAAAAACCCCAACCCCAAAACAGTGCTTCCTCATTTAAACTTATGCTCTCCCCAACTGCTATCACTTGGATGTAGGTATGATGAGTAAGCATTGGGAGTGTCTAGAGATTTGCCGAGAACTCAATTCACAGAACTTTTGTCACTTGTAATATTAAAGGAAAAGTGTGTATTAGATCACCAGTTCCCAGACTGATCCTGAAAGATACTAGCTAAATCTGCAATTTGTAACTTACAAATTGAGGAACTTTCATAATAATGTCCTGCAAACATAGATTCATAGGATGAAAAAAACTGAGAACCAAGCACAGCATTACATTTTAAAATTGTATCATGCAAGGCAGAGAAAATTCTTCTTTTCACCAGTAACAGAGGAATGACTCAATAAGGACACTTCATTTACAGACTCTGTAATTGATAGGAGACACATGAAAAAAATGTAAAATCACACTTTGCGATTTCTATTTTGGTTATGCAATGAAACATGCAAGTCCTGCTAATAAAGGAATAGAAAAAATTATTATAACCCTACCCATTCATAGAAAAAACTTGAAGAGCACTATGTGCATAACTGCTTACCTTGCAGGAGGCCATCCTCTACTGCAATAACAATTTTATATTTCTGATGCTAGGTTCTACAGTGACTAGTTATATGAAGACCCACTTATACCTGTTGTGAAATATCCTAGAATGATGATTATATTAATTCATTTGAGAATACACAGCATGACCTCAACTTACTTTTCTACTTCATTAGTTAAGCAAATGATGTGGTCCTGCATTCTGTTTAGTCGAATTTCATACCGCACTTCCTTGGCTTGGGGATGGTAGTTCCTTGTGTAAAATCCTCTCCAGCAGGCTTGAAGTTTGGTGGCTGCTTTAGTCATTTTTTCCAGTTCAGCTGCACCTTCATTAATAGCTAATGAATCAGACCTTTCTCCTGCCATCTGGTCAGGACAAAGAGTTGTAACTTCCAGCTCAGCACTTACTGAGGTGCTGGGGTGACTATGCAGAACTTTGTCTTCAGAGGATGCTGAACTGTTGCTAGTATTGCCAGCCAGACTAGCTGTTATCCCATCAGGAGAAGGCAATGGCATACTCTCTTTTATACACTCCTGAGTTTCCACACTTCCCACTGCTCTGTTGGAGTGCTCTCTTGCAACACATGGAGCTTCCTTCTTATTAGCTCTTTCTCCACTATTAACATCTCTCATGCATTTGAGAACTGTATCATCATCATCTAGGCCCAAACTGATTCCATGTAGCTTCAGGTCTGAAGTAGGAGACACTGGAGACAATCCTGAAGCAACTGGCATGAAAGCAGACTCTGAGCATAAAAGGCTACTGTTTAGTTTGTCTTCATCTGTCTGTATATCTTCAAGGTATAGCTCCTTACTAGAACTCCTTTCAGGAAAAGTGTTCTTTACTGCGTAGGAATGATCATCATTTGCACTTGGTCCAACCCAAGAATTCTTCTGGATGATAGGATCTAGACAGGCAGAAAAGCCATTTTCAAAAGCATCATAGCATTTCAATAACATATCTTCACTTAATTCCTAGGAATTCACTATTTGGTTTAGATAGATCTTCTCACACATCCAGGTTCTATCTAATAATGATAAGCATTACTTCTGTATAAGAATAAGGCAAGTAACTACTTATCACAGTAACATCCACAAGCTTCATAAATACTGGGTACAATAAATTGCACAAACTGCCTCCCCCTGAAGAAGTTTCACTTTTATCAAATGGAACTAAGTAATAATTCTTTAGTTTATTGGATTGTGTTTTTCACCTGACTATCTTACTAGCATTTCAGGACATGAATAAGCATAGAGTCTATTTTTAGAAAATAAAGTATAACTTCAGTTGAAAATTCTCTAAAAATCAATAGAATAAAGTAACAACAGGGCCTCGTTCTGGAATTATCTCCCCAGAATTATCTATGTTAAAAAAACACCTGATTTCCACAGGTTAGATCACAGATGCAGATTAGCTTCTTACCACTTTCAAGAACTGTCTGTGGTGGCTGGGCTGGACTGCTGTGTTCGGAAGTATCCGGCAGTGTTTTGCTGGGAATGGAAGATGTAGGTGGTCCTTCATTTTGGTTTTGGTGCATCAGCTGCCTCTGGTGGAGCCTAAGCACAGAATTCAAACATTTTCTACTTCCTTTAAACTTTTTTGGTACAGAAGACATCTAGAATAAACTATCAACTACTTTGAAGGAAACAAGTAATCAAGCCACTCTTAACAAGAGGATAGTTATGCAGAACCCTACACCTACAAGACACTATCAGGGCCACTCACCAAGTAGGGGATTGCACACACGGCTCCTGTTCCCCTTCCTCCTGCTCCTTTTTCTTCATTACATGTACACATAAAAAAAAAATTCAACATGCAATTCTGACTGAAGACTGAAAACCATGAAGTACCTCTACACACAAGGAAGGTATGCAGACATTTTAAGTGTCTACTTCAGGATACAGTAGGCTTGCAGGTGTAGAGCAGTTTGAGGAATGGAGGGAACATCTTTTACATTTGAAAATGACTGAATCAAGGAAAGGAGATCCATCACTAAAAGCACAAAATTCTAATACAAATCAACGTACATTGCCACAAACATAAATACATCCTTTACAAACTGAGAAAACACAGGTTATTTCATTTCAACTAAATTCAAATATCAGAGGTAGAGGTCAGCAAGTCAAACTGCCTTAAAAATCACGTGTGTGCATGTCTACATATATAGGGATTTTAGTGCTGTGTTTTTTTTGTGAGGGTTTTTCTTTTTTGTTTGTTGTGGTTTCATTTTTTTTTAATTTTAAGGAGTTACCTTTTGCAAGCCAACTTCCTGAATTTTCCCCAGAAAGATCATGTCAATGTGAGAGCACTTAGCTGGAAATATCAATGTCGAAATGTTTTTATTGCAGCTTTTCCTCTGAAATGGCCCTAACATTTGTATTATTTCCTCCAGGAAATTAATCTACAGTGACAAAGTTCGCAATTACTCCCTCCAGATGCTCCAAAGTTCCCAGTCCTTTTGATAAAATTACGCCTTTCTGCTTACCAAAATACTTCTGTTGCCCAAATTTCTACCCAACCTAGACCACTTATGTAGCCTGTGCTCCTTTGAGCTGAGTATTCTGCTCTAACCTTTCTGCAAAAGTTTGTTATTAAGTCCTGGGGAATATGGATACTGGCATTTTATTTTTTTGGCTTTTAAGCCAAATCTGTTCATCTTTTAATGGGAGGGAAGTGCACCACAGTAACTCTCCTGATTTGCTTGCATAGAGCTCAGTAGAATAGCTACTGCCAGCAGAACCAGAAGGCTCTGTGGAGGCCTCTGCTAACAGACCCAAGATGCAGATACAGGGATCATCAAATGCATCACTGGGAACAGTGTCCCCCAAAGGACAGTCTTAGCTTTAAACCAAAGAAAGAACACACTGACAACAAATAACGTGGCTAATACACCTGTGTACCACAACTGTCTTCATTTACAATTAAAACAAAAGTTAATCAAAGCTCCTTTTTCAAGTTTTCCTCACCTTATCTTTGGAAAAAAAGATTTGGTATCAGTAGGTACTTTGTTTATTTTGATCACAGTCCTAACAAAAGTCATCTTCAATGTTCTACCGAGCTCAGACTGAATTTGCCCCTAGATGGCCCAGTAAGCAAGAAAACACTCCTGTTGCTGCTGCTGTCTTGCCTCTCATCCCCCTCTGGGATGCATCCTGTAGCCTCCACTATTTGTCCAATCTCCAGCCCTCACTGTTGCTTTGCAATACTTAAAAGGAAATCTTATAATATCTAACACATACTAGGACACATAATTATGTTGTCCATTACATTCTCTAACAGTAGAGAAACAAGAAGTTCTCACCTTTGCTTACTCAGTATTTTTTCTAGTTTAGCATCCTCTTCAGTCTGGAGACCATATGTAGATATAAGAGGACAAACAGTAGCCAAGTATTGGACTAGCTGAACATGCTGCCCAGGTCGATATGATCTCCCTTTACCTTGACTGTACAACCATTCTGCTTTCAAGCTGTTAGGAAGAGGGAAAATAGTCACCATTGATGCATGGTGTAAAATCCCTAACTCTCTGTTGATTACTGTTCTTCTAGTGGGCACCAAGGAGCTAATCTACAAACCTAACAAAAACTTGGAACATGAGCAGTGCTGATAATGCTGATTGCCTCACTCTGCACAGCTGAAGAGGCTGCAAACTTTGAAGGGGTTACAGACCACTGACAAATCACTACCAGTTTTCTTCTGTAAAAGTGCTGCTGTGAATTAAGTAACAAAACAACAGCTTAACTTTATGCTTCTACTTACATAGTAACTCCAGTGTAACATAAAAAAATAGCAAAAGCAACAATGTTAATTGGCCTTTATATCACATAACCATTAGCAAAACAATTTCAGATCATTAGCGCTTTTCCAATTTTTTATTATATAAAAATGCATTTTCAGCTTAGCCAAACTAATAATTTTAGAGATTCAACACTACCATGTTACCTTTCCTTCTGAGAAATCACATAACCATCAAGAACTTTAAGGTTCAGACACCAGCTGACAATATATGGCCTGTAGTCAAAGCCAGGGATAGAAGGTGTGGCCATCACACAAGGATTGTTCATAATTGACAGCTGTTCCAATTGATGAAGAGAAGCCAGGAAACAGACCTTGAGAAAACAAGATGTATTCGTTAACTGAACAGAAACAGTTAAACGCTTACAGAACATACAATGTTTCTCCTACTTACAGCTAGAAATCTCACACAAAACAACATCAGTAGAAACTGAAAATCACATTTGCTTTTTGAACATGAACAACTTCAAAGAACTTCTATCAACTACTGCCATTTCCCCATTAATTCTCCTGTAAGTACTATAGTCCTTGGAAAGTATTACCTTCTCTTAAAATCTGGGAATGAGGCTTTATGTATAGAAAGGTATAGTGTTTCTGAAATTCCACTTCACTACAACAGATGTTGATATTTTGACCAAAAAAACTAAAAGGTAAGGTAAAAAGCTGGAGAAACACTGTCCTGTTTTGAAGAGAAATGTATTAACAGAAGTAAGGTATTTTTTTTCTTCCAACATAGAAATCCAACTGACACTTCTGGCTGCTACTTATATTTTAAGAAATGCAAACAAAACAATAAAGACAAAAATCATAGGCAGAATATTTATTTTCCTTATATGGTATTTGAGAAATAGATAAATAACACAAGGGCCCAAAATAATTCAGTTGCAACAAGTGCAATTCAAACCTCTAAGCACAGCAGCTACAGAAGCCCTCTGCAGCAATTAATCAGCTCAGCTTTCAACCTTCAGACATAAAAAAGCTCTCTATAAATTTAGTCCTCAAAGTAGACTTCTGACATTCTTGAATATAAAAAAAAAAATAAATATAAAATGGTAAACTTCCTTTCAAGGATAAATATTAAAAAAGTATCACTTAGTTTGTGCAGCTACTGCAAGTAGTTATTACATATAAAGTTATTTCTATCACCATGGGTTGTTTCAAAGAAGAGAGCTCATTTTCAGTTACATCCTCTGCAGAATTATCCAACTATCTGCTTTCAATCTACCTAAAGATAAGGTGATATGTCTTCTATATCTTACCTCATTTAAGTCTCTGATTTCATTTTCTGCCAAAGAAAAAACAGTCAGATTCTGAGGTAGACAAACAGGGGCAGTGCGAAGTGAAGTTATAATATTTCCATGTAGCAACAGAGTCTATAAGATAAAACCACAGAAATTAAATGTACGATTGATCAAAACTCCCCAAATTTTTGTTCAGGAAATACCTGCACAATACACACAAAATACCTCTATAATTAAGGCTTTCTGGTAACATCAAAATTGTTTTTGTTTATTGTAGGAAGAGAAAATTAATTTGTTTTTCAGAGCAAAATGTTCTCATTTTAAAATGTAGAACTGAAGTACAGTCACAGTTACCAAAAAACGTATTCAGATTTTTTTTTGCCAGTGCTAATGCTGAAAGAATTAACACTCTGATTGTCTTGACTAATTAGTAAAACAAGGGAACCGAGAGCTGTGAACAAGATCTCACCATGTTATTGTTTATCATGTTAAAATCGTTGGGAGTGGTTATAGAAAAATCACTGCCTCCGTTCCTGCAACTTGAAAGGAAAAGAATCCTTACATGCTTCCCTCCAGAAATGACAGAGATTAAAGTCCTTTAAGAGCTGGTGTTTGAATAATGAATGCTTTAAAAGGCAGTAAATTTCTTCATGCAAAGAACATAACACAATCAGAGATAAAATAGCGTTTACCTTCAGCGACACAAGCTTGGAGAGATCACCTAATTGTGCTATGTTGTTGTCTGACAAATCAAGATGCTGAAGAGCTAGACAGAAATTAATTTGTTCGATGGTCTACAAAAATAAAGAAGTTGATTACTCACAGTAACGCTTTTTTAGTCATTAAATAAAAACAGGTATCAATAAGGATACACTATTTTGAAAGCTAAAACCACCAAATAAGTAACCCAAAATTAAAGCTATGTTTTTGGACAATTTTAAAGATGATAATTCTTTTCCTATTTTGGGGACTCCTGATTCTCATTACACTTCTCTATCAAACTTTCTATTGCTTCCCTAAATAATTCCTGTCCAAAGGTTGCCCTCTTCTACTTCATAAACCAATAGATTCAAAACTTCAGCAATTGCTCCAATCAAAACCGGAAGCATATTTAGATTTCTTTGCAGCATTTTCAAAATTTCTACAACATTAGGTTCCAGAAAACGTGTAAAGACTAAGTACTTTACCTTAAGGTTGTTTCCTGCCAAGTTGAGCCATTCCAGGTGCACCAAATCCTTCAGCCCTTCCACATACCCAATACTATTATGAGGCAAGTTTAGCACCCGGAGGTTAGTCAGTTTTGCTACACCCATCATTCGCACCAAACGATTGTTGGCTACAGAGAGCTGCAGATTGACACATGAATAAAAGAAATACTTTTAAACACTAAAATGCACAGGCAGAATAGGCTTTTATTTGTAGTGGTTAAAAAAATCTAATCCAACAGGAACTTCCTCAATCTACTTACTCCTTTTTCAAGCAAATAACACAGATAACTGCAGGAGCAAGGAAATAAATTACTTATCAAATAAAGTAGCCTTCACAACTCACTCTGCAAACTTAAGAGGAAATCCTTCTAGCAATAGAATAAGAACTCATGTCATATGAAAATAAGATGTAAAATCAGAATTGCCAAATCATTGTGCAAATTGTTGTACCATTCCTGGTATAAAAATCATACTTACTGTGAATGTGGCAGAGGATAAAATATATCTCATGTGATTTTCAAAAAGGTCCTGTGCTAGCAGGATGGTAAATTACAAACTTTTTAAAGGGTAAGTCCTGATTAGACATACATAAAAAAGTGACCGCTAAGCCGGCAAACTGGTAAAGATTGTAGCTAAAAACCCCACCTCTCCTATCTCAATTTAACTTGAATTCACCCAGCAGCTTCTAGAGACAAGCTTATCTGGAAGCACTTTCAGTGATAATTAATATGGACGTGTACAGCTTTGCCCCTGAGGGATTAATACTCTGATTTTTGCAAGCACCATGCACAGGCTTAAGTTTATCATCACTAATACCCTCATGAACTTAAATGAACTGCAGCTAGTATTAAAATGAAAGATAAGCATTAGCAACATCAGGGCCTACAAGAATTGATATGTTAACAAGACAACATAGATCCTTCTCAATATTTTTTATTTGCTATTTCTATTTTAACTGAATCCACATGGCTTTTTTCTTCTTGTCAATTAAGGCTACTAATCCTCTTCCTTTTTGAGGAGTTATGAAGCCCAAATGCAGAGGATAGCCCTGTATGTCTGTCTGCATGCTTACAATTACACAGAGGAAAGATACAACAAAATTGTTTTTAAGGTTAAAGCTCAAGTATTCAAAAGCTAAGGAGCATAAAAATTTGGGTTGTCAGTGACTTACAAGTGCTCTTAAGACGCCCCTTCGCATTAGGACTTATATCAATTCCTTTTTAGTCACCTAAGTAACTAGCAAAACAGCCACCCCCACTATCAAGTGTAGAGCTATGTTGAAAACAAAGCTCTCGATTTTAGTTAGCCATCATTCATTTTCCTATGAAGACAGTAATTGCTAACATACTTTTAGTTACATAATATGGCCTTAAAGCAGAAGTATTTTCATTAGCATCACAGTGCCATTATGCCATAGCAAATTCAAGTCAAGTAACACTGACCTGCATCAGATTCCTGCATTTCTCCAAGTGTTCCAATTTAATTATCTGATTTTTGTCCAGAATGAGAGTGTGAGTATCAGCATCATAGGGTAAGGTTGGACTCAGTTTTTGCAGTCCTTGGCCTGACCAGTTGACTACCAGACCTTAAAAAAAAAAAGAGGGGGGGAAAAAAAAAAAAAGCCACTAAGTCAACACTTACATATGAGAATACATACTGAAAAAGCAAAGCAAGATAAACAGGTTTCATTTATTATGCATGCAGCTAATTTACTGGAAGATACAGATTCCAGGTCCTATTTGAATAAAGAATTCTGGCGCAATTCTGGGAAAGACCATAACAGATCCTCTGAAGTGGGACACAGAGGGAGACTTCAGTACTAAAATTAAAGTTGTGATCCTCAAAACCCCAAATTTCAAAAGCCCCAAAATTCTTAAATTACTCAAAGGTTTCAAGTTTTGGGCAGCTTGACAACTACCTATGTGCAGGCACTTAATCTAAATTCCTGCTTGTAGGCAAACCCAGAACACGCCTAGCACACATCTGCAGGATCACAGTTCACACACAACAACCAACATGCCTGTCACAAAAAAACTCCAAACATTAAAAAGAGAGGAGTCTCAAAAAACGTTAGGAAGTACCCACCCTTTAATCAATCAGAATATGGGACTGAGGATGCAAAACTATGAACTCTCCCTGGAGAGTTCTATTCATGCACCCTGCTACAGTATTACAAGTTTAGGGCATTTGCCTTTTAAATGTGAAATGTCCATGTGATAGTCCTCAGCCTGAGGAAAAGTTCCCCAAAAGCTAGACCACTGAATAAAAGCCAGCAGTTTTCTCTTTTTCCTTTCTCTGTATTTCAAAAGAAAACCTGTTGGCAGCTGGTCACTAGTGGTGTCCATCAGGGCTCAGTTTTAGGGCCAGTCTTGTTCAATATCTTTATCAATGATCTAGATGAAGGGACTGAGGGCTTCCTCAGCAAGATTGCAGATAACATCAAATTGGGCGAGAGTGTTGATCTGCTTGAGGGTAGGAAGGCTTTGCACAGGGATCTGGACAGGTTGAACTGAAGGGCCAAGACCAACCGTATGAGGTTTAACAAGGCCAAGTGCTGGGTCCTGCACTTGGGTCACAACAGCCCCATGCAATGTTGCAGACTTGGGGAGGAGTGTCTGAAGAGCTGCCCAGCAGAAAAGGAGCTGGGGGTGTTGGTTGACAGCCAGCTTAACATGAGCCAGCAGTGTGCCCAGGTGGCCAAGAAGGCCAATGGCATCCTGTCCTGCATCAGGATCAGTGTGGCCAGCAGGAGCAGGGATGTGATCCTGCACCTGTACATGGCACTGGTGAGGCTGCACCTGGAGTAGAAAGTTCAGTGCTGGGTCCCCCACTACAAGAAGGACATGAGTTGCTAGAACAAGTTCAGAGAAAGGCAACCAATCTGGTGAAGGATCTAGGGAACAGGTCTGATAAGGAGAGGCTGAGGGAATTGGGATTGTTTAGTCTGAAGAAGAGGAAGATGAGGGGAGACATTCTTGCTCTCTACAACTACCTGAAAGGAGGTTGTAGGGAGGTGGGAGTTGGCCTGTTCTCTCAAGTAAAAAATGGTAAGACTAGAGGAAATGGCCTGAAGCTGCACCAGGAGAGGTTAGATGGGATATTAGGAAGAAGTTACTTACTGAAAAAGTCATCAGGCACTGGAACAGGCTGAGCAGGGAGGTGGTGGAGTCACCATCCCTGGAAGTATTCAAGAAACCTGTAGATATGGAACTTAAAAGACATGATCTAGTGGGGTTTTTTTGGGGGGGAGTTGACAGTTGGGTGCAGTGATCTTAGAGGTCTTTTCCAACCATGACAATCCCATGATTCTGTAAAATTAGCCTACACCAATTTTTTTAAAAGGGTAATCTAGGTACAAGCTCGACATGGAGGTTTCAACCTGTAAAACTCAAACTGACACCTCTCCTTTGTCAAAAGTTGAATGCTTAAACTTCAGAGAATAAATTAACTTAAAATTCAACCCTCCCTTTAAAATTTCCTATCAGATATGATAACACATGTTTCCTTTTAGCAGTTGGGCTGTTGCAAAACTTAAGTATTTAACTTCTTGGGTAGAGCATGTGCTTAAATCAGAGCCAAAGATTCCACTCCAGAACTTTACTGGCCAAATTCTTAAGTGCATCTCACCTTAGGATTTTGGTGTTTGTGTCCCCAAATTGTATTGATAGGCTAAATGTTACATATTGCAGCCAAGTACCTAGTGAAAAGTCGGAACCAAGAACCCATTCATATAATCATGTTACATTGCAGGTGATATTTGGGCAGGACCAAGTTGTAAACAGGCTAGCATATAATTTAATTAACAGAATACACAATTAAGATGTTCCATGCAAAAACTCTATAAAGAGGAAAACACTTGCCATCTACCGGGAACTTGAATCACTGTGTAGCCATGGTGACACCTGATAATAATTTTCACACATTAAGCCTCTGCTGTGTGTCTTACATATGCACACCACTCTAATGCTTCCTTATATCTTACTATCCTGCTTGGTAAATAATGCTGCCTTTTTCAGCACCGTGTTCAAGAACAGAGCTCTTACCCCTAACATGCACTATATATTAATAGTCTTAAGAGTTTGCAGGCTTTTAGGGTTCAGTTATGCTAAGAACAGATAGAAAAATGTTTGATGCACCCTTCTGTCAACTAGAGAATGCGCTTTTCTAAGAAGTATCTCTGATGACATTTATTACCTTTCCACTGCTTCTCAAATGCTGAAGAGCAGCAATGCAGAGCCAGCAGTACCAGACACAGCCACACTCCTCTCTTTCTGAGGAGAAGGTACTGCAGGTTCCTCACTTAAGCAGCCACCTTTGCAACCACTTGGTCACTTTAACCAAACATTTTGCATCTGCTTATTTATCCAAGGGCTTGTTAGAAAAATTCACAGCTAGCCCACACCAACTGAGGAGAAAGGCTAGGGCCCATGGAACAGAATTACGAAGGTAATCCTTTTATTCATGCATCTGAGAATTTTCCATTTGAACAGGGGCAGCTGGAATATGGTTTTCACATGGCTGCTATACATCTCAAGCATTCAGGTACAACATGATTTGAATAATTGCTAATTGACACACACAACCATTTGCAAAGAAACTATATCTCTATGGCATCACGATCCACCTGCTTTTCTATTGACAGAGACATAGCTGAATTCAATCTTGCTATAGTTACTTCTCTATGATGCCAGGCAACAGGAGCGTTTCACAGAGACGTTAGAGCAGCTAGGATGCTGGCACTATCTCGGTTGTCCAGGGATATCCTTTATCCTTGGCAGACAAGCTTTAAGAGAAGAAAAAGCTTTAAGCTTCAGAGAAGCAAAGGTCTCTGTTTCAAGGGGGTTTTTCCTTTTCCTCCTGGCAACAAGCTGGAGTCCTTTAGTTTGCTTGCTTAAGCCTGACTGTTCAGTATAGAGAGTGAACTATGTACATAAGGAAGTTAATAACATTTCATACTAGAAAGACTCATTGGTGTAATACTTTGGAAACGAGATTTTGCTAACAGACCCTCAGTAGCCAGGTAAACATTTCAGAATTGCTTATCACGTGTTTGGCAGATATATATGCTAGCAGATCACAGAAGCTCAGGCCTCTGCTCGCTCTCTGAGTCCTTAAGCCACCAAAACCAGCATAGCATTATTATAACGCACCACCCTTTCAGACACAGCTACAGGAAGCAAGAAACTGCACCCTCAGAGGAGACGCTGCGCCCTCCACTGTAGGTAAAAGGGGCCTTTTTTCATTCAACTCCTCGGCCGCTTTCGAGGAGGCTGCGGGCAGCCCCCTCCTTACGGGCTCAGCAGGACGGCCAGCCGCTCGCAGGTGCCGGCTACAAGCGGGGAGGAGCGCTGAGAAGGACCAGGGGAGCAGCCAGAGCACCTCCGGGCCCCGGCAGGAGGGGCTGCTCCCCGGCCTCCCCAGCTGCCCCGGGCCGCGCTCCCCCGCGCCCCACA
>NW_009952564.1:2739425-2744640 GCF_000747805.2 Chaetura pelagica | reverse complement strand
TTGGGTCGGGTTTTTGGTTGGGAGTTGGAAAGGGTGTCTGGAAACAGCTGGTTTGAAGTAGCAGTGCTCTTTAGAAAAATGCTGTTAAGAGGAACTGCGTCTTACGATGAGATTTGTTGAAGCAGACGACTTGTATATAATTTGAGTATGAAGTATAGGGATAAAATAAGGAGGAGAGCCCTTTCAGGCTCTCCTATACAGATGGGACTGTCATAAATAGAAATACACCATTCATATGGACAAAAGAAGGGTTTGGAGTTTGGATATCGCAGTACAGTTGTCCTGCTTTACAGAATCTCTTGGGAAATAACAACTAAGTACATGGACTGAATCCTCAGGTGTTTGGGGAATTTGTATGTCCCCCCCATTTATGGCTAATAATAAATCAGCCGGATAATTCTGCCTGTTACTTTTGGTAAGAAGTAATTAGGTGCAGTGCTGGTCTGTGTTTCTGACTCGCTTACACTTACAGGAAGTGCATAGTTATCTGAGGACAGAGACTTGAAAAGCATGATGCTGCATACAGCTGTTCATGCTGTGCCTAGAATACAGTGCAGCAGTGGATGCAACTGGTAATTTGGGTTTTCCTCAGAAAGCTGCTTTATTGTGTGATGGAAACAAAACTGTTACATTAGTATTTACTTTAAGATGACAAACTCAGGCCTGGAAAATTCCTTAGAATGGTATGCCTTGTTTCAGCTTAATTGATGGAACAAAATTCCAAACTTTTTTTTTTTTTTTTAAATTATGTTTTAAATTTCCAGGTTGTCAGAGGCATGTAAAGAAACAGAAAAAGCATCACTGTTGTAGAACACTGACACAGAATTGCTTGCTGTGTTAATGTAAAATCTGATAATGTCTTCGACAGAAACAAAGCTTACACAAAATACCTCACCTTCCCAGGTTTTTCAGTTCTTGAATGCAAAATGTGAGTCTGCATTCCTTTCCAAGAGAAACCCCCGCCAGATCAACTGGACTGTTCTGTATAGGCGTAAACACAAGAAGGGACAGTCAGTAAGTATCTACTAACTAATGCTGCTCTAAAGTTTTCCATCAAAAGATTTGGTCTGTTAGAATAGAGGTAACTTGTGCATGCTGGTGTTTAGCAGAACCATGACCCATATAACCAGGATGAAGACTGGTCAATAATGGTAAAAATGTGAGTGCATTTACATGACTTTATATGTTGCTTTCTGTTTGAAAGCTAACCTCAGGTGCACTGCAGTTGCATGGGATTACTACTTTGAGGGCTCACTCAACCACAGTAGTTACAGGTGAGTTTAACCGTTGTATGAATGGCATATGTTTAATAAAACAAGTTTTTCAGAATGTAGGTAATGCTGCTTGAGATGTGGACTAAAAACGTAGGCTTGTAAACTTTCTAAATGGAGATAGGACAGAGAGCTGAAAACCTAGTGCGTCATATTTTCAAACAGATGATTTGGGGGTTAAAGGGTGGGGGAACTCCTTGTCCACCCTTCTTGAAAACTCTGGGCTATACATTAGGAGAAGGTCTTTCCTATGTAGTTGTCATTGCATGAAAAAGATAAATGAGTAAAGCACATAGTGTGAGGTATTTTCAGTGCTTTTGCTTGAACTTGTACGGCAAAAGAGCATTTAGAAAGGTTTACATATGTGTTATAAGTCAGTGTTTTACCTGTTTGTTTTGAGAAGGAACATGGATGCTCTACCCTGCTTGAAGCAGCTGGGAAGTGTCTTCTTTCAGAACATTGTGTCAAAGTAGACTTTATCCCCCCCACATCCTGTTTTTTGGGGTTTTTTTTTCTGGGCGTTACAGAAGGCTGAACTTTCACATTTTTCCAAAATATTTTTTGTTAATACCATGCCAAGGAGAATACATTGTTCTTTCTTTGCTATTAGTCTCCTTTGGAAAATCAATAAATCAGTATCTCCAAAGTGAGGAGTTAAAATTCTACTTCTGCATAGAGTTTTGTAATGGCTTCAATCTTAATGGAATTAGATTAGAAATATGCAATTACCACCATGTATATATACATACCGCTCAATCTTAGCTTGTTTCTATAATTGTCTTTAGCCATTTATTTCATGTCTTGGGATGCTAATTGCCTGTCTTCATCTTCTGCCATTTTAGGAAGAGGTACAGAAGAAGCGCACACGCCGTGCTGTTAAGTTCCAGAGAGCTATCACTGGTGCATCTCTAGCTGAGATCATGGCTAAACGAAACCAGAAGCCCGAAGTACGAAAGGCACAGAGGGAACAAGCTATTAGGTGAGAGATCAGAGATAAATGGAGCCATCGTAGGCTTTTCAAAGTTTATTAATGTTTTTCATACAGGAGCTTAAATCTAGAGGAGCTCTGTGTTTTGTAAGCTTTTTTGCGAGGATTTTGTTTGGATTTGGGTTTTTTAATCAGTGTGTTTGGAGGTAATACTGAGTAATCTCGTCAAGAGTTAGCAGCAACAGAGAAGTGTCTCTTCTTGCCCTCACCCTTTGTGAAAATACTGTTTTTGTTATACACAGTTCTGCAGACTCTGTAGTAGCCTCTGAATGCAGAGGATAAACCTGAAATAATGGGTTCCTTTCTTGAGTTTAGGGAGTTTTTACAGTGGTGAGACGAAGAAATGGTGAATGACAGACCCTAGTAACTGTTGTTCTTTTTCTGTGAATTAACAGGGCTGCAAAAGAAGCCAAGAAAGCTAAACAGGCAACCAAGAAAACGGCTGTTACTGCTGCAAAGGTAAGCTGCTTTAGGTGGATAGAAATAATGAAGCGGAATACACTGCTATAACGTAACATTCTGTGGGTACTTAATTGGAAATTCCTGTTCGTGTTTGGAAGAAGCATTTGTTCATTTATTTTGATCTGGAAGCACCTTGACCAAACTTCATTACACAAGTTAAACATACCCAAACAGCTGCACACAATGAACCTTTTTTTAAAGAAGAAATAAATGTTACAGTAAAACAACTTCTGACCATATGTCACAGATTCTTGATAGCTAAAAACTTGACTGGATGTGACATGTTTGCTGTACAGGAACTTGGTAAAAATATATTGATGAATGCTAGCATCTATTTCCTTAGTTTATTAATTAATACCATTTTTGGCGTTATACATGTTGT
Source organism: Chaetura pelagica (assembly GCF_000747805.2). NCBI lineage: Eukaryota > Metazoa > Chordata > Aves > Apodiformes > Apodidae > Chaetura > Chaetura pelagica. The sequence goes on along the minus strand of NW_009952564.1, from coordinate 2,741,537 downwards.
AGGTTTACAGCAGTATGTGTGTAACAATCCATTAACATGATTCTAATCTCATAGATGGTAATTCTAACCTAATCCTGATTTAAGTTGCCCAGGTTTTTGTCAATAATATTAAATATACAGGGGCACTTTCAGGACCGCAGATAAATAGCTTTTCTTTGCTTACACTTTATTATTTCTCTACAGGCTCCTACAAAGGCAGCACCTAAGCAGAAGATTGTGAAACCAGTCAAGGTTTCTGCTCCCCGTGTTGGTGGAAAGCGCTAACTTGCCAGGTTGTTAGTCATGCTGAATAAACATGTGACTAAGTTTCATAACTTGTGCCATTTTCTCTTCAGCTGCTTGAGATACATTGAAGAGAATTAATCTATGAAATAACCTCGTCTAGTTTGGCAGACTGAAAAACATCATCTTGCCATAAAACATTTGGTATCTTAGGTAATCTCTATTTGCACACGTTTCCCAAGTTTATTGAGTGAACCTGGGGGCGGATGAAGCGGATGTTGGAGAAGCTGTTTTTGCCTGAAGGACAAAACAGCACAGACTGCCAGGTTCATTCTGCATCTACGTCAAATGGCATAAAGAGAGGTTTCTACGTTTGGAGATGCAAACAAAATAGTGTGTGAAGCATTACTGTCTGTAAATGACTTGAAAAGGTTAATGCAGTTCTGGTGTTGTGGGAGGCATGTAGCAAGGTCTTGTAGAGGATAAAAAGAGAAACAGGTTGAAAAAGGGGAATGGATGGTTTAACAGACTCCATGGTTGTTACATGCAGAGGTTGGGATGTGACTCCTGGGTCAGGAAGTTACAAAACCATGCATTGTTGGGAGTTGTTGGCAAAAAAAGGATGGCTGGGAAGGTCCTGCCTTTCACAGACTGACTTGAACTGAATGAGTTTCTTGACTCAAGCATGGCCATTCTGCAACTTTAATCTTGACACTCAAAACACTGGTAACAGGTTGAATGAGTTTAAAATGCCACTGATGGTACACATTTACTTCAAGCCCACTTAGGTTCATATTTAACTTCCAGAAGGCAGACAGGGGTTGTCTGAGAAATGCCCCACCCTCTCACCCTGCTTCATGTAAAGTATTCATCTGTCTAAAGGTAGACACTGCCCAACGTTTGCTGTAGTTTGGATGGACAGTAGTAGCCTGAGCATTTGTATAAAGCACCTGGTATATTGCATAGATGTATGTGTAAGCTTTCAGCTAAAAAAGTGAGCTTTTGCAAACAGTCTGCTTGGAAATACTATTGAGGCTATACAGGAATTGAGTGTCTGGTATGACTTAAGTAAGTGTTAATGCTATGAAGTTTGCAAGCTTTGGCTGCCTGGTCTTACTGCAAAAGGCACACAGAAATGCTTTAAGATTACTCTTCCTTACTTTTGATTGATGATTTCTGACTGATGCTGTGAGATGGAGTAAAGAACAGCCCATAGTCCTCACAAGCTGTGCTTGCTTCAAATGGGTGAGCAGGCTGTTAGAAGAAGGTGTTAACCTGATATAACTGCAGAATATTCAGCTTAAATATAATGCAGTGAGTTAACACAGAAATTAGTAAAGTCCTTATGCTTTTTAAATGCAATATAATGGGTTTTCTATTAAATATTTACTATTCAAATTGAATACTTAAGATTTTCATAGACCTACAGAATAACTTAGGTTGAAAAGGACCTCAAAAAGTCACCTAGTCCAGTGCCTTCCACGAAGCACATTTAGATCAGGCTGCTGAGGGCTGTGCTCAGCTAAGTCTTGAACATCTCCAAAGACAGGTTCTACAACCTCTTAAAGCAACCTGTTCCAGTATCTGACCACCACCATGGTTTTTAAAACAAATATACAAGTCCTTATATATAACTAGAATTTCCTGTGTTCTAACTTATGCCAGTTGTCTATTGCTATGCAACCCTGAGAGTTCGGCTCCTCTGTATCTTCGTGTGAGGTGGCTGCAGACAGTAGCAATGTCCTGGCAAAGCTTTCCTTTTTTAAGCCCGAAAAAGGCTGTTTCCGCTTTCCCACTTTCCCAGCCCGGCTGTGGCTCCATCCCGGTGTCAGCGTCCCTGTGCCCGGGGGCTGGCAGGGCCCTCCCGCCCCTGTGACGGGCGCAGGGCAC
>NW_009952564.1:2721422-2738090 GCF_000747805.2 Chaetura pelagica | reverse complement strand
GGCTGCCCGGTGCTTTCGAGCACGCTGTCTCAAAGAGCGTGGTGGGGTCAGTCTTTACGGAGTGGCCCGTGGCTGCGGGGTGTTGGTCAGTCCTGAAGAGACAAACCTCGCCGCCCGAGTCACAGCCTGGTCGGCAAATCGTCCTGTGTCTTCTTATTCGGTAGTGGTGTTTTGAATATATGGCAACAGAGCATAACTGGCCCCATCCAGGTGTTGCATATAGCCTGCTTAAGGTAGCATTTTCTCAACTTGTATGCGTTGTGTAGGGCGATAATCCATTCCCTTTGACCTAGTTCAGCATTTAACCTCAAATAATCTTTTCCAACTAGCGTGTGTATGGTCTTCATGTTTAACTAGTAGAGCTGCCAGTGATGGTTTTTAGTCCTTGCGCTCGTTGTATTTGTCTCTTTCTTCCAATGAGAAACTGAGAAGACCGAACTAAGTCTTGGTTGTATCCTGAGTGATGTCATAGCCATTAGAAATGGTAGTGTGTGAACAGCAGTAATTCCCAATTGAGCCCTTCTTTTGACTAAGCCAATTACTTGGTATCTGTGTTCCCTTTGGATTGAGCGTTCTTCCTTTAGTCTTATGTATCCATTAAACAAATACTCTGCTTTTCAGTTGCCCCGGCCCTAGTTTCTCATTGTACTGCTTCTATTTTCAATGTTTTTTGATCTGTCAGTATATCTGTCTTCAATGTGAGGAAGGATTTGTTGTCTGACAGTTGGTAGATATGTTCTGAATTATAGTCTTCTTGCCTTTATCTGGGTTCTCATTATTTGCCCAATATTGGACTGTCATCCTATGCTGGAAATTTCCTGAATGGACCTCAGTATTTCTCTGTTCATCAGAAGAGGACATTCTATATTCTGCATCTTGCATCTCTTGATCTTATTGGTTACCTTTATTTGCACAACCTATATTCTCTTATTTCTCTTGTTCTGGGAATACTAATATTCATACCCTGTTTGCAATTCAAGCCTTTTCTTCTTATCTGTGTCTCCTTGAAAACAGTCATTTCCCTTGCCATTGTAATATTCTGCTGCTGCTAGTGGACAGCAGCTTTGACCCAGTCATCAACCTGAGATAGGTGCCAGTCTGTTATGTCTCTGCTCTGTAGCTGTGAAGCAGTGGACTGGTGTGTGGCCCCGTGGCCAGGAAGGCTGTTAGATGTGGGATCTGAAGACCAAAACCCTTCTGTCCTGAGAACTACCCTGGATTCAGAAGGGCACATAAAAATATTTGAAATAGGCGTGAGTGTCTTGGGAAGCCTGAAGTCTGTATTCTCCTGATTCTTACAGAGATGTCTATGTAGTCATAGTCCATCTCATGCTCTTAAAAGGTATGAGCAGGGCAAGTCTGTGTCAGCCAAGTTTTTAAGTTGTGCAAGATTTTGAACTAGAGAGACACGGCTGTTGTTATGTGTGCTTTTATATTGTTTAAGTGAAAAAAATAAATTTAAGTTGAAAGCCATAGGCTGAAAATGCCTTGGTACCTAGAAGAAGATCTTGAGCTTAGGAACTGTTGATGATTTAAAACTATTTGGCTACAGTGGTTCAAGTGGTGGAGATAAATTAATTTATTTAACTTCCAAAATCATAAGCAATTGATTTAAATTGGTATTAATAATGCATATCAGCATCACTGTATGTAAAACAGTTGGTCCCAGTTTTGCAAAAGCCCTTAGATGAGATGCACATATGTGGGCTCAATGCAGGATCAGGTGACAGCTTATATTGTCTTGGGATTCTTAGGGTGAATACATAAATACAAATTTTTCTCCTAGCCTTAAAAATCTTTCTAAGAGGGACTGCATGACTGCGTGATGTTTCAAGTGTTCTGTCTCAAATGAACAGTGGGTTACAGTAGTGACAGTGTCATGCAATAGTGTGAGAGAAGCAGAACTGGTAAAAATAAGTCAGAGAAGGAAGGTGTAGGTGACTGACTAAGTTTCCTCAGTAAGTATGTAATACTGTTTTGCTAATCACCCATGTATGTAGTTGCATGTATAAGGTAAATTGAATGAAGATTAGAAGCCTAATTAAATTATGTTAATTTTTCTTAGGTATACTTAAGCAGGTTAAAGATTACATTAAAGAATGCAGCAAGTGCCAGGAAAAGCTAGATCGCTCTAGAGCTCTGTCAGATCCTTCTGAAATGCTTGAGGAACTAGGACTGGATGCAAAATCTCATGAAGACAGTAACGAAGCAGATGATGAGTTGAGTAACTCGGCGTCAATCCCAGCTGCATCTCCAAAGCCTGTGAAGAAGAAGCCAATAGCAAAGCATGAACTTGTGTTTGTAAGTACAGTTGTTTACATCTGTATTTAAGATGCTTGTTAATGGGTTCTTGGTCACATACTTATTTTCCGTTGTTGTATTAATCTTGCAATAATGAGATGACATGAATTTTGTCAATGAAATGAAATATGTGGAAACAAGTTACTGATATATATAACATTAAATTAATTTTAGTACATCATCTTTGGCAAACAAAATCACTCCAACTCCTATTTAGGCATATAGGACCCAAGTGAAAGTGAACGGCAAAACTAGTAAGTAGTAAAGCATCGCATGAAAGATTTTCGTGGAATCTCTATCTGTTCCTTAATAAATGATGCTATATTTATATAAAATTCTTGATAACTGGGGGCTCATACAGTTGTAAAGACTTTTGAATCTAGAAATGGTTTCAGACTATAGCATTAAAACATATGGTGAAAGAACTGTTTGAATACCCATGTTTTCCCATTTTTCCAGTTGTCTGTTCTGTGTTTGGAGGGAGGGTGAAACTTGTCATGTTTAAAGAAAAAAAACAATAGCAAAGTTAAGCTGTATATTATACAGGCTTGAACTGATTGTACAGTTGCAGAAAATAACCCTTTTTCTGTGTTTCATTGTGAATGCTTAAAAAGGCACAGTCTAAATGTAATTAAGTTCTCATAATGTTGTTTGTGACAGGTTGACAGTAAGGGCCTTGTGAAGCAGTCATCTTCCAAACATTGTCTCTCAGTCTTAAACCAACTGAATCAGCAGAGGCTTTCCAATCAGTTCTGTGATGTGACTCTGCTGATTGAAGGAGAGGAGTACAAAGCTCACAAATCTGTCTTGGCAGCCAACAGCGAGTACTTCCGAGAGCTCTTCATTGAAAAGGGAGCTGTCACTAGTCATGAAGCTGTAGTGGATCTGTCAGGTGAATTGTTGTGGGTTTCAAAGCTAGAAATTTAAATATCCTAAGTAAGATATATGGTATTTGGTTCAGTCTTTTTTGAGTGTTCAATACAACCAAATATTTTATCTTCCTTTTTTTCTCTATTTTAATATGAAAGTGTTTTGTGTGTATTTTAATGCTGAAGTGATCACTCTGGTGTAGCATAATTTGGTCTTCCATATTTGATGGACTATAGGATTTCATCTTAAAATTTCTGAGAAGCTTTGGATTGATTTTTACCTTGCTTAGGTGTGTTTTCTCCTTGTATTAGTCACAAACATTTAAAAAGGGAGCAATCAAATGCTTGAATATATCAAGAGAGGATGTTGACTAGCTTTTCAGTGAGCTGTTTTGCTGAACAAATGCTAAATTATTTCTTATGTCTGTAAAGCATTATTATACATGCTTCTGCTTATTTCTTACACCATCTGGTACTTAAAAGATAGGAGACAATCCTAAAATATTTTACAAATTGCTTTGTACTGATGAGCAGTAGTGTGCTGAACATATGCCTCCTGCGTTGCTTGCTAAGTAGTTTCTTAGTTGTGCTTGTCTCTGCATGAACAATAGACATGCATAAATGTATCATAAATAGAGCTGATTTATAGTATAGTGTTCCAGAAAGCCCTTCAAATTAAATATTTTATTTATAATTTACAAGACTGTGGAAAACTATACCAAATTCTTCTTTTCAGGCATTCCGATCTCTGTATCCATACCTTTATTTTTTCCATGAGCCACTTTCTTATTTTTCTGTCACATCAGTTGTTACTGAAGGCGTTACTACTTTCTGAATGTAGCAGGTCCAGAAGGACTTCAGTTAAATTTGGGTTAATCTGCTTCAAAAATATTGTGGCTCTCTCTGCTTCCCAAAACGTTCTTCTACATATTTTTATTGTGAAATTACCTCAGTTTTACTTACTGAAAAATTGAGCTTACTTCCATATAGAGAATGTACAAGGAGGATACTTTTGCATAAATGACAATTAATTGAGTCCCAATGAGGGGCTTCAGTGTTGCTTGCAAGTGTGTTTTGCACTACATTTCAGACATAAACATATTAAAAATGAACTGTTGTATTAACCATTAAATGTTTTTATGTAATTCAGGGTCATCAGTGTTTGCTCTAATATCTTGTTTTATTCCTGGTAGGGTTCTGCAAGTCCAGTTTCCTGCCTCTGTTGGAATTTGCTTATACTTCAGAATTAACTTTTGACTTCTGCAGTATGGCAGAAGTGGCGATGCTTGCCCGACATCTCTTCATGTCAGAGGTCCTTGAAATCTGTGAAAATGTGCACAAACAGATGGAAGAGAAGCAAATTACAGTGTACCAAAAGGGAGATATTCAAACAGTAGAGTCAACACAAAATTTAGCAGAGCAGACTGAAGTTGAGGTGCAGCTCGTGGAAGGTGCTGAGCAACCTGAGCTCACAGTCAGCAAAGCGCCAGTAGCTGTAAATGGAGCTCTTTCCTCTACTGGGCCAGAGGAGGCAGTGGCGTCCCAGCCTGACCTTCCCCCAGAGCCTGCAGAGGCCACTCCGGGTGATGTTTCAGAGCCTGTGGAGCAGTGTGAAACAACTGAAAATTGTGTCAACATGGAGCTGGTGGAGAGTGTTTCGAATAGCACTGTGTCTGTTGTGGCGGCTGAGCCATTGGCTGTGGAAGCCATGGACATGCAAAATACAACAGAAACTGAGACAGATCAAAATGAAAGCAGTAAAGCAAATACGGACACTGGTTCTGAAGACTCCTCAGAAACACTCAAGCAAAAAAATGGCAAGCAAAGTAAAGAACAGAGCATTTCAGTTTCACAAGTGGAAAGCCTAGCTTCCAGCCAAGATGATACTTACAAAAGCAAGCTTCGCCAGCGTTCTGTTAGCGAAGGTGGATATATCAGATTGCATAAAGGAATTGAAAAAAAACTGCAAAACAGAAAGACAAATCCTAAATCTGCAATACAGCAGGTATTCTAATTGTCTTTAGGCCTGTTGTCAGTAATCAATCAGTGTTTTGAGATCAATCTGAAAAGACGGTTTTCTCATGCCAAGCACTGTCTGGCAAATATTTTTCTTTTTTGAGTGATTAATGTTACTGCAAACCAAAATAACTTCTAAGATGTGACAGTTGTGAAAAAAAAACCCTAACAAACAACAGCGTTGTCATGAAAATTGCTTCCACATTGAAGATATTTAGAATAGATATTTAGATATTTAGAATGCTCTTTGGAGCCTTAGCCCAGTTTGAGTATTTCCTCACAGTTTCTTAAATTTGGACAGAAGGTGTATCTTCTCCCTAAAATTATTAATTACCTGGGAATTTAATTCTTAACTAGCAAGTGTGTATGTCAGTCAGAGACAAGTATATTTATCTGCTAGAGAAGTGAGACCCTAGAAGGACAAGGAGCTGTTGGAGCAAGTTCAGTGGAGGGCCACGAAGATGATCAAAGGGCTGAGGTTCCTTTCTTAATAAAACAGGCTGAGAGACTTGGGGTTGTTCAGTCTGGAGAAGAGGAGGCACCAGGGAGACTTTAGAGTGGCTCTCCAGTACCCAAAGAGGATACAGGAAAGCTGGGGAGAGGCTTTTCACAAGGGCATGCAGTGAAAGGATGAAATGTAATGTTTTTAAACTGAAAGAGGATAGGTTTAGATTGGATATTAGGAAGAAATTATTTAGTGTGAGGGTGGTGAGACACTGGTACAGGTTGCTCAGAGAAACTATGGCTGCCCCATCCCTGGAAGTCTTCAAGACCAGGTTGAATGGGGCTCTGAGCAACCTGGTCTAGTGGGAGGTGTCCCTGTCCATGGCAAAGGGTCTGGAACTAGATGAACTTTAAGATGCCTTCCATCCCAAAAAAGGTGTTTTGTTGTGTGATTTTTGAAAAATTAAAAAAAAAAAAAAAAAAAAAAAAAGCGACTGGGGATGAAAATTTTGACATGCAGATTTTAAGACTTAGCCATGAGTCACAGTAATGCAATCCTGCTACCTCCAGATTCAGATCAGTTAAAAAAGAGGTTCAAAGATATGACAGCAAGTTTCTATACAGGAAAATGAGAATATCAGCCCCAGGTAGCACTTCCAATACTGCCTAACAAAAAAACCCATAAAAACACCCTAATAAATCTGTAAAAGTAAATCAGAAAGAATTTTACCTATATACTGTACATTTTTTTGCAACTTGCTAAATAACTCATTTTTTTGCTGGCTGGTAAAAAATAATTAGGCCACTTTTTTTTTTTTTTTAGTCTGATTACTTTTGTAGTAAAACAAATGTACATCCTGAGAAAGGAAGTGGGAGTTTAGGAAAGCGTTGGGAACTGATAGAAATTTTGACTGTCAGCACTTCATAGTTTAACTGTCTCTTGGTTCTCACTTAGGCAGTTGTTTCGGGATGAATGCTTAGTTGTCTGTGAACTTGGAAGTCATTCTTTGTCTATAATTATAATCAGTCTATATTTTTAAAACAAGACCAGTTTTTCACCCACCATGAGATCTGTTTGGCAGTGAACTGAAAGGGGGTAACTTCCTAGCAGCTACGTAAACTGCAAAATTAGGTGGTATCACAGTAACTCACAGAAACATCAACATTTAGTAGTAACTTGTAGAGGAAATTTAGAATACAGTGCAATTTGAAGGTTTTGTCTTTCCAACTCAGGTTGCCATGAAGCTGGTACAAAGAGGGAAAAAAATGAAACAGCCCAAAAGAGAAGCTACAGAAAATAATGAAGCAGAAGCTCAGCACAAATGCACTGACTGTGGAATGGTGTTCCAGCGGCGCTATGCACTTATAATGCACACACTGAAACATGAAAGATCTAAAGATTATAAATGCCCAGTAAGTTGGGGTTTTTCTGTTTGTAAACCTCCCTCTTTATGAAAATGTATTCAGTGTCAACATTAGTAATTATTTTTCTTGTCTCTTTTCATACATGTATTTGTTTTTCTAATGGATTTCAGAGGCAGATGCAGCCCTAATCTTGATGGGATGGGGTGAAATGTGGTGCAGCCACATGGCCTGACAGCACCATGTGATGTGGGAGTGCATTTGCTGCTCAAAACAGATCTGGCATGGGCTTTAATTTTAACCTTTCTAGCAAATTTGCAAATCCATTTGTGTTTAGATTAGCCTGGAAGTTGACCTCATTGGGAAGTGATCAGTTGTTCTGTCAGTAGCCGTAAAATTAAAAATTTACAACTGTTAATTAACCTGAGATCAAAGGCCTGTTGGAGTCAGGTTATAGACCTAGCTAATCATATTGCTGTACTTCAAACCTTTGTTTACCTTTTTAATGAAATATTTTGTGATTATTATATGCGAAGTAAAGTTGCAATGTCTTCTTTCCCAGCTGTGTAAAAAAGAATTCCAGTACGGTGCTTCCCTGCGAGCCCATCTTGTCCGGCACACTCGGAAGACAGAAGTGAGCCCTGCAGCTGCTGGTGCAGAAGAGACAGGCGTGTCTTCGGTGAAAGGGAGAACTAAACGGGAATTCATATGTGATATATGTGGGAGAACTCTACCTAAGCTCTATTCTCTCAGGATACATATGCTCAAACATACAGGTGTAAAACCACATGCATGCAAGGTAAAGAGGAAGTCCTTTTATTCTGTAGTCAAATTAGTAATGTTTTATTGATAGTTTTGACTAAGGGGCCTACAGGAAAGCTGGGGAAGGACTTTTTACAGGGGCTTGCAGTAAGAGGACAAGGGGTAATAGTGTGAAGGTGAAAGAAGAGAAATTTAGGTTAGAGATCAGGTGGAAATTTTTCAGTGTGTGAGACACTGGAACAGGCTGCCCAGAGATGTTGTGGGGCCTCCATCACTGGAGGTCTTCAAGGACAGGTTGGATGGGGCTCTGAGCAGCCTGTTCTAGTGGAAGGTGTCCCTGACCATGCAGGGAAGTTGGAACTTGATGATCTTTAAAGTCCCTTCCAAGTCCTTTCTGTGATTCTGTGACTCTCTGTCCTAAAATTTAGGTTAATTTAGGATCACTTCAGAATGGTGGAAACTACTGTAAACTTCTGATAAAAATTCTTGTAGTCCAAGAATGAGTAAACAAGAATGAAATTGAATCATGAAAGTTCATATTCCTGTGTCTAGAAGACTATCTTTGCTTGAGTGTTCTTTTTAAACAGACCAGTTCTGCCACTGGTACAAAATCACAGGCTTGGTTGTGATTTGGTTCCCAAGAAATACAGGAGGTTTTGTCATGTTTGAAGTTAAACACCTATTAAATAATGAGTTTTATTTGTTCTGTTCCACTGCATATGTTTTGGTTTTTTTTAGGTTTGTGGAAAGACCTTTACATATAAGCATGGATTAAAAATGCACTTAGCTCTCCATGAAGTACAGAAACAGTTCAAATGTGACTTGTGTGAAAAGTCTTTTGTCACAAAAAGAAGTCTTCAGGAACACATGAGCATTCATACAGGTAAGTGATGAGAAAGAGGATCCTTTTACTTTGGCTGGTAGTTGTATGCTGCTGAACTTTAACATTGTTCTTGTCAAAGGAACTGTTTAAAAATAAATAAATAGTAGTGACCCCCTTTTTTTTTTTTCTACTGGTCAAGCAGCTGAGATAGAGGTTAACAGTCATTTTACATTTATTTTCTGGGTTTATTTTACCATAGCTTAATATTATTATGCACATGTCCCATACAGGGACCAGAGAATCATGGTTGGTTTCATCCTGTGTTTTTATGTTATTAGGACAGCAAAGAGGCTGGTGAAGGGACTAGAGGGAAAGTCTTATGAGGAGAGGCTGAGGGAACTGGGGTTGTTTAGCCTGGGAGACTCAGGAGGGACCTTAGCACTCTATAACTATCTGAAGGGAGGTTGTAGTCAGATGAGGCCATGGCCTTAAGCTGCACCAGGGGAGGTTTAAGTTGAATATTAGGAAGCACTTCCTCATGGAAAAGGTAATTAGAGTGGACTGTCCATTGGAGTGGACTGGCCAATGAAGTGGTGGAGTCACCATCCCTGGAGGTGTTTAAGGAAAGGCTGGATGTGGCACTTAGTTCCTCGGCCAAGCTGATGTGGTGGTGGATCATAGGCTGGACTTGATGATCTCAGAGGTCTTTTCCAGCCTCAACAATTCTGTGATTCTCTGTATTTATAGCCTCTATTGTGTCAATTCAACAAATATAGGCAATAGGCTGGAATGTTCTGGAGTGCTTACCGTTCCAGCTTATCCTTTCAGACGAAAACATGCTAAGTTAAATTTCTGAGCATCTTCATATATATTTTACAAGACATTTTATAAAACGTGGTATCTTGAAGGATCTTAGCATGTGAAAGATAACAACATAATAATTTAATAAAAGCAGAGTTTTAAAAGTGTAATGTGTAGAAATTGTCTGTGTTTCTTGTTGCCCAAGTTGGGCAGAATCAAAAGAGACTGTTTCTTTCAAGATGATTTGTTCTAGAAATTAAGGAATTTATATTAGTGCTCAATACTCCTAAGTTGATTAATTAGAGCAAAAAACTTACTTTAAGGTAGTGGTCCACAAATTCAAGATGTAAGTAATCTGTAAACAATGGTTCATTGCTGGAAAAGTTGCCTGTGGTTCATGTATTATGCAGGTGTGGGTTTTTTCCACACGAGGGCAGTATTTTATGCCATTCACAATTAATGACTACTAGGAGCTACAATGTTGTACCTGTGTTTAAATTATGTAAACCAGTAATTTAGAGTTGCTACTCCCTTTTCTGTTTATTATTACATTGTAACATATGAAATACTCTTTAAATTTTCACCTCTGTGGAATTAAACCAACTTCTTTTTGTAGCACTGCTCTGATTACTTAGGTAAATTATTGGAGAAGAAAACCACACTCTCACAAAGCACTCTAGAGGTAAGGAGGTCTGGCTTGGTAACATGTTTTGTTTTGGTTTTGTCAGGAGAATCCAAGTATCTTTGCTCCATCTGTGGAAGGTCTTTCCACAGGGCATCAGGACTCAGTAAACATATAAAGAAACACCAACCAAAGCCTGAAGTTCGTGGATACCAGTGTACTCAGTAAGTTGGTTGGTGGGGTTTCTTTCTTAACATTAATGTTCCTAGTAATTTTGAAGATTAAAAGCAGGTCCTTGTAGCACAAAGCTATTCAAAGGCATGGAATAAGACTTTTAAAGCATAAGAGTAAAAAATGCACTTTTGTTAATATGTGCATTGGAGAGCAGAATTTTGGTTTTTAACTTTGCCAGCTCTAGTTTCATGCAGTTGTTTGTTATGAGTGTGTTTGCACTTGTAGCTGTAAACAGTAGCTATGTTACTTTAAAGCTCTTTTGTAGCTAGAAGAGTCGTAAGCTTGTCAGAGGGGAAGGAGCTTCAACCTATTCTTGCCCTTTTTTACTGACATAGTTTATTTCACTTTAATTTGAAAATTTCTTGTACAATCTATGATGTCAGGTACTTGTGTGCACTGCAAGATACACTGTGTTTAGCAAACACCTCTGCAGGAACAGCTTAGTAAGACTCGCAGACTATTGCAGTTAACTTGATTACAGAACTTATATGATCACTTGAATATCTTTGCATTGTGGACTTCAGTTTAGCAGAAACTGTAGTTGGAAAGAGCATGTCTCCTAGTGTGTTAGCAAAGCATGGATACTTTTTCCATGACCAAAGAGACTATAGGACAGCGTTTCCAATGACCTGGAAAAGCAGAAATGGTGATTAATTTCTAAACTGTCAATTAAGTCTCTGGAAAACTCTGAGGTATTAGGAAGGCTTATACAATTTATAGGATTGGCTATATGCAACTCATGGTTTTAATGACAGATTTAATGTAAAATATTGAAGCATCTCTGGTAGTGATGCTGCACATTAGTGAAAATAGTATTTTCTAACCGCTGGAAACTCAATTTAATTCTATCAGCAATGTTTTTATTTAGTGCTTTGTAATGCTCAAAATACTGATCTTAGAAATACGAAGAATAAAGCTACTAGGGTCCATGATAGGGACAGAACTGTTTAGTAAACCCTACTTGGGAAAGCATTTTGGGGTTTGAAGGAGAAATATGTTTAAAAAATAAAAATCTGTTGCTAAAGGCAGTACAGATATGGATGCAAAACATAACCTTGACAGAGAAGATACTTTGATTCCCTGACTCCTTCAAAACAGACACTGTCCTTGTTTTTTCTACAGTGACAATCTCTACTGAGAATATAATTCTTGTTGTCACAAATTGTTTATAGAGATCTTTGCTAAGCAATAACCAGACTTCAGTTTTCTAGTTTGGTGATTTGGTCTGTAAATGTCCCTGCCAGACTTCAGTCTGAGGTTCTGGACCAGTTGAACAAAGGTGAACATGAGTTATGTTCCTACAATGTTCACAGAAATTTTCCAGTGAAGTAGATACTCAATTAAATTGCAGTAGAATGTGATGGTGCCAGAAGGTAATGGTGGTGGTTGCTTGAGTTTTTTACTTCTCTAATCGCTTTTCCAAATAGGCAGTCCTTGAAGGGAGAGCACCAAGTGCTCTGCTCAAACCCAGGATCCCCAAGAGCCCCGTTTGAACTGGACCTGTCAGTTTTTTTCAGCCTAAGGAAGAGCAGGTTTTTTGGGTGGCCCAAGGACCAGAACCTTTTTTTTTTCTCCTTTGCCACCCCCCCCCCCTTTTTTTTCTTTTCCTCAAAAACAGTGAAGTCTTTTTTTCCTCTTCAGAATGTCCATTTTTCAGGAAACTTATTTAAAATTTTTAAAATTGTCTTCCTGTATGGAAGCTTTTTTCTTCTCAGGTTTCATTGGAGGTTAGGAATTCTGAGATTCCTTCATTCCAGAGGTTGATCAGCTGTGGAAGGTGAATCCTTCACCTCTTCAGTTTTCTAGTTTGGTGATTTGGTCTGTAAATGTCCCTGCCAGACTTCAGTCTGAGGTTCTGGACCAGTTGAACAAAGGTGAACATGAGTTATGTTCCTACAATGTTCACAGAAATTTTCCAGTGAAGTAGATACTCAATTAAATTGCAGTAGAATGTGATGGTGCCAGAAGGTAATGGTGGTGGTTGCTTGAGTTTTTTACTTCTCTAATCGCTTTTCCAAATATGCAGTCCTTGAAGGGAGAGCACCAAGTGCTCTGCTCAAACCCAGGATCCCCAAGAGCCCCGTTTGAACTGGACCTGTCAGTTTTTTTCAGCCTAAGGAAGAGCAGGTTTTTTGGGTGGCCCAAGGACCAGAACCTTTTTTTTTTCTCCTTTGCCCCCCCCCCCCCCTTTTTTTTCTTTTCCTCAAAAACAGTGAAGTCTTTTTTTCCTCTTCAGAATGTCCATTTTTCAGGAAACTTATTTAAAATTTTTAAAATTGTCTTCCTGTATGGAAGCTTTTTTCTTCTCAGGTTTCATTGGAGGTTAGGAATTCTGAGATTCCTTCATTCCAGAGGTTGATCAGCTGTGGAAGGTGAATCCTTCACCTTTGCCTCTTGGCATTTCTCTGTTTCTTGTCCTTTCCTGAGTCATACAGATATATGATGTTACATGAGGAAGAGATGCAGATTATTATGCATGATGTCTGAAAGGCAGAATTTTTCCAAGGGAGAAATCATGTCTTTGATTATACTGACCTCTGTGGTTTTCATACCAAGAGGAACCTAGTGATTTGTAATTCCATATAGTAATACTATGGCAAGGTATAAATGAAGGAAAACTAGGAATTTGTCTGTGGTTAGGAGTATACAAACAGCAAGCTAAAGAATAAGTATAACTCCTTCCAAATGCTTTCTTGTAGTATTCTGAATTTGTTTTTTAATTTCTAAAATAATGCATTTGAGCATTGCAAACAGCAAATCTCAGTTATCTTTTATTAATAATCCTCTTGTTAAGGGAAGAAACAGCTGGTTCAAAAATTCATGTGTTACAATATAAATTTCTGATGCCTTCCAGTTGCTTTGTCTTTGATTATTCCCCATAACAATACCAGGAGGACTATAATTAACTGTAGCAGACAAAAGTGTTTCAGAGGTCCTCAAGTTATATTCCAGACCTTCAGATAAACTGCTGGTCCTTTTAAATTTTCCCTAGTTTGGAAAAGGATTTTCATACAGATGTTTGTCATGCAATAGATGTTCTCAAAGTCTTCAGTTGTCATTAAAAGAAAAGGCTTCCATTGCCTTTGCAATCAATGTCACCAAGACCTTTCTCATGTGGGATGCTAAAACCTTTACTGTTGCAGGTGTGAAAAGAGTTTCTATGAAGCTCGGGATCTTCGTCAGCATATGAATAAACATTTAGGTGTGAAGCCATTTCAGTGCCAGTTCTGTGGAAAATGTTATAGTTGGAAGAAAGACTGGTATTCTCATGTAAAGTCTCATTCTGTCACGGACCCTTATAGGTAAGAGGACGTGCATTAAACTACTGAAATGTACTAATCAATATGAGGTTATAGAGATCCACAGCCAGTCAACAAGGAACTGTCTAGTGTACTGTTAAGGTACCAATTGATTGATGTTAACTGGAGTCTTGAGTACTTGAGAATGAGTGAGTGACTTCAAATAGTGCAGTCCAACTGTTAACCTGCTGGCACAATCCTGGAACTAATACATTGAAGCTTTAAAAGGATAAGTATAATCGATGAAGGTAGAAATGCTTTATATGTGATCTCATTTCTCTAGAATAGTAAGTGGGGAACACTGGCTGTGAATAAGAGAAAATGTAACTCAGTCCAACAATGTTATTTCTAATTACGGAACTAGTTGTCATTAGAGACAGTATTCCCATTAAACTTTGCATATTAAAATTAAAGTGCATTTTGGTTTATAAAGCATAATGTAAGCGTAGAATAATAGTTTCAATAACTTTTTCACATTTTAGGTGCAATATATGTGGTAAAGAATTTTATGAGAAAGCTTTGTACAGAAGACATGTAAAGAAAGCCACACATGGTAAAAAAGGAAGAGCAAAACAAAATCTGGAACGAGTTTGTGAGCACTGTGGAAGAAAATTCACCCAACTCCGAGAATATAGGAGACACATGAACAATCATGAAGGTATATAGCAAACAAGTAGTCATAACATTCCTCAGTCCCTAAAACATAAAGAAAGGGGTCATTGGTTCACTGAGCCTGTGTATGTCCTGTGTTGCAAGACACATAGAAGTTTTTATAGATTCTCCACATAGTTTTATGCTAGTCTTGGTTTGTTAACTTGCTTCCACCGATTTCCAGAAGTGGCTCCTACAGACTTCCTAAAACTGCAGTCATGCACAGGGACAGGGACAACTTGTCCTTCCAGACCTTTAATGGAAGACTATTAAAAAATGATTAAAATATTTATATCTGGCAAAGAGTTGGATATAGTAAAACATTTTCCAGTTTGAAAGCTGCACATGATTAACAAAATACTACTCAAACAGGAGAGTGATTGGCCTAAATTTTAAAAAAGGACCACTGTTGGGAGTTGGTCTTGATTTATAACAAGCAGTAATTTGTATGATGTTTGGGAAAAACATGAAAACATTTTATAATTATTTTTTTTTTAAGGGTGCATTTTTACTTTAGATGTGAAGTATGGTGGTGGTTTTTGAGTTGTTTGGTTTTGTTGGAAGTCTAGATACATTCCCTTCCTGGGGCAAACCCCACTTTTTTGAAATGGGTCTCTTTTTAAAGTGCAGTTAAGAATAAACCCAAGAGGTGTCTAACTTCTGAAGTAAGAGATTT
This sequence comes from Chaetura pelagica, assembly GCF_000747805.2. Taxonomy (NCBI): domain Eukaryota; kingdom Metazoa; phylum Chordata; class Aves; order Apodiformes; family Apodidae; genus Chaetura; species Chaetura pelagica. The sequence continues at coordinate 2,723,230 of NW_009952564.1, read as the reverse complement.
TCTGTTTGTTTCTAAACACAGAAGGTGTCCTGTAACAGGTAGCTAGCCTAAAGTTCCGGTAACTGGAAAACCCAGTGTTGAAATAGTGTTTGCTGCAATCCAGGTGCCCCATTTCATACTGCAGCCCACAGAACTCAGACATGGTAAGGGAGCATAAGATGATACAAGTATCAGGGTCAGTGTTTGAACATCTGCAGTGTGGAGGAGAGGAGAAAAAAGCTGTAGAGGGCATTACAAGCTAACTAGTTACTAAGTGCTGATTTGATTAGACTTTTTTTCAAGTTTTGTAGAAACAAAATGTGACTAGGAAGGTAGGTGACAAGCTATTAAGTAAAACAGTTTCAGAAGGGCATCGGTGGCAAGAAATAATTAGGATTTTATTAAGCGGTATGTACTTAAAATTGGGGAGAAACTGCATTAAAAGGAATTTTGAAAATTTCTTCTTTTTTTAAATGTTAGATTGGGCAGAACACTTGTGGAAAAACTTACCATTGAATTTATTATCCTTATATTACATTAGAGTGCAGAAATGGTAAACAAGATCTCTTACATAGAAAAGGTTGTAGTATTTTGTTCTTTTATACTGTTGTTATCCCCGTCACTTCTCGTCTTCACTAATGCATATTTATGAATGCTGACAGTCATCTTATCCTTGCTTTCCATTTGAGCACAGGTGTGAAGCCATTTGAATGTCTAACTTGTGGAGTAGCCTGGGCTGATGCACGTTCCTTGAAGCGTCACGTGAGGACACATACTGGAGAGCGACCGTACGTCTGTCCAGTGTGCAACGAAGCTTACATAGATGCCCGAACGCTACGGAAGCACATGACCAAGTTCCACAGGGACTATGTACCCTGCAAAATTATGCTGGAAAAAGATACCCTGCAGTTTCATAACCAGGGGACACAGGTGGAGCACGCCATCAGCATCTTAGCAGCAGACGTGCAGGAACAAGAAACGGAGATTAGTGTTGGTGGTGGTGAAATTGAGACTGTGGTAGTGACAGGAGAGACACTTGAAGCCATTGAAGCAGTGGCAGCTACTGAGGAATGCACATCAGTCTCTACGCTTTCTGACCAAAGCATCATGCAGGTGGTAAATTATGTATTGGCACAACAGCAAGGACAGAAGATGGCAGAAGTGACACAGGCCATTGAAACTGTAGAAGTAGAAGTGGCCCATGTTGCAAAGGCAGACTGAATATAGTATATGAGAGAGCAAGAAGGGTGAGGTCTTGTGATCTGTGAGGGCTAAGTATTTAAACTGTGTATCTGAGTATATGATGCCTGTTTTCAAACAGTTAATCACCAGGACCGAATGTCTTGCTTACTAAATATTGTACCATGCATTATGGGGGAAAAAGTGGGATGCATCAATGTAGGTCAAGGCTTTGAAAGCAAAGATTTATGCACTGGCCATAACTGGGGGAAAAATTTAAAAAAAAAAAAAAAGTTGGAAGAGTAATGTTTTCTATGTCATGGAGTAAGTGTCATGCTGTAACTTAAGAAACAAAAAATGAAAATATGTCAAGAGGCTGCACTAAAAACATGAAATGCACAGCAGTTGGTAGCGTTTTTTTTACTTTTGGTTTTATGTGCATTTTATCAAGTTTGTGAGCAAATTACCTATATTGGATTCAGTCTGTTTGGGCCCCAAGACAAGGGTATGGTAGAATGCTTTGTGCAGTGTGTGCTTCATGCCACATCCAGAAAACATGAGGCTTTTTTCTTTGGGTAGAGGCAGTTAGTGAATCCTAGCTTTGAAGAACTTATTTCAGATCCAGGTTGGTAAGCGGTGGGTGCAGGGTT
>NW_009952564.1:2706415-2721379 GCF_000747805.2 Chaetura pelagica | reverse complement strand
CAGAAAGTGTTCTACAGATGATGGGCAGGATCCCACTGAAGTCTGAGAAAGTGGCTCTCTAAGAGAGATTATGAATTTAGGTTGACCAGGGGACAGCCCACTGCAGAGAGACTTGATTAGAGAAGGAAACTACTTTTTATTTGTAAGGGAGGAGCTTAACTTCAGCCGGTGCGCACAAAGGACGCTGTCGCCTGCATCGTTGTGCGTGTCCAAAGCAGGTAACCCAGTGATGGATGCTTCTAATTTTGCATTGTGTTTGATGTACAAGCTCTCAAATGAAAGATGTCTAGTGGCACCTTTCTCTGGTAACGTAAATGCACTGAAGAAGTTGAGCTAATTGCAATCTTGTCTTGTGTTGAAAGGAGGGGCCCTGGTAATTCCAAAGAGAAATGCATAACAGTATCAGGTTACAGAACTATGAAAATATTAGTATGGGGTAAAAATTAAACATCTCAAAAATTACCAGAATCTCCAGAAGAAAGTACTACTGCTGCTGTAAGCAAATACTCCTAGGGTAAGCTAATTCCTGGTGTTACGCTACACAAATGGAAAAATTCTTCCTAGGTGTTGCTGCAAGTAAGCATGAATCATAGCCATGCTTAGCTGAAGTTGAAATGTCTGATTGAATATCACGAACAGTGCACACCTTAATCTGTACAAGATGTTGGTTCTTTCATTGTTGATTTGTGTTTCTCAAAGCAAGAAACATGCCTGCCAAGAGGTAACTGAATGTGTTGTGCACACGAACAATCAGAACTGTATTCTTTACATTGTTTTCAGTCTAATACTATCAGATGTTTCCCAGCTTTGACAGCAGCAAGATTGCCAAGAAGCCCAAAGCCTGTATGTAATACAGTAAGGTAAACCGTGTAAATAAAGTTCTATGCATATAACTCTGTGCTATCTCTGAAACAGATCCACTGAACAAAATTCCAGCAAAATCTGTGACAAAGGAACCACCTCATTTGAATTAGTATTTCTACCTTTCCACTTTGCATAACTGTTTGAGTACCTGTCTACCAAGCTGCAGAACAGACTGTTCCTTTTATACTTTGCAAGCATGTAGATAAGCAGTCACTGAATTTTTTTTTTTAAGCAATATGTATTTTGAGTTCCTTCCTTGGATCCAAATTAATCTGTAGATGACTATTTCAAATGTCAAGGCCTTCCTGCAGTTTATTTATACATCCTGAAGCCCTTGACAATTATATTTTCTAATTACCGAATGGAATAAAACTAAAATGAATGTTTTACAAAAAAATACTGGTAGCTGTAACTCTTGAATTTCTGTATGGTCAGGAATCTGGAGATAGCCATCCTGCTTAAAATTAAATTACTGCCATTATGATGGATTCAGAAGAGCACTAGGTAAACTTTAAAATTTACTTAAGCGTTTGTATCTTACAAATAATTATGTATTGCTAAAGTGAGGAAATGTTCAAGGAAAAATAGCTGTAAATAGTGCTAGAACATTATTTGTATATTTAGTGTGTGACCTTACAAAAAAAATATTACCAGCACTGTAGTTTAATCTTCAGTGCATTTATTTATTTGCCCAACCTATTGAAGAGAGAGAAGTGAATCTGAATTTAGGAGCTGTGTTACCCACTGTAAAAATGCTTTAACTGACTTGATGGCCTGCCATGTAAACCCACAAAGCTGTTTCCTAAACAAGACTCAGCCAGGAACCCCAAAGCTGAATGTTGCAGCACCCATTTCCTGACATGTGGTGCCTTACCTTGTCAGAACAGCGTGAGGTAAGTAGGGAGGGTTGCTCGGAGCTTTGCTGTTCCTGGAGGTGTGAAGTTGCCTTACGTTTTCCTCTAGACTTCCGATCTTTCAATTAAGATGTATGCTACCTTTATGCCATCTGTTTGAAGTCAGGCTGCAAATGTGCAGTTGATATTATTTAATTTGAGATTTTTTAAAAATAAAGTTAATGGGCAGTGACCATTTATAAAGTATTTGTAGTGAATTCCTGTACATAATTAATTTGATCTGTACATTCTGCTGTTTTTATTTAGTGTTAGATGTATAAAGTGACGGTTACTTCTGTCATTAAATAAACTGAGCTTTGCCATGAATTGCTCTTTCAAGCAACCTTTTTTTTCCAGGGGAAAAATAAAAAGTGTTGCAGAATTATTTATTCCTCTTCAGTATTTCAACTTCCATATGTAGATAATATTTGGTCTGAATAGTTCTAGTAACACTTATGTTTAAATTTTTGCTGAAGTCTCAAAAAATTAACTAGTATGAGGAAAGGAAACCCACTGCCCTCCTAAATTTTGTCAGCACATGACCACACAAAAAGCACAACTTTAACAAAACGCTGTTTGTTTTATACCAACATGACTTTGGCTGCAAGACTTCCTGGTGGATGAGGCCACTGCTCACTACCACCTCCTCCCCTGCCCCTTGACTTGGGACAGCCACCCTAAAGCAAGCATCATACAACACTTCTGTCTTGGCCCCTGCTCTGGGACCAATATTTGAGGAAGAGTTGTGGCTTGGCATTTGTCCTCTAGTGCCACTCTCCTGGCTGAAGGATGAGCTGGGCAGCTGCCTCCTAGTCTGAGAGTGAATGGTGGCCTGCAGCTTTCCCCTTGCTGTTAGACCAACTTCAAGGCAATGTCACAGTATTACAGAAAGACTGTTTACCTACCTTTTGTGGTTTGTCCTGATTCCTAGGAGAAATTCGAAGAGCTTTTTAGGGTATTAACTCTTCAGTGAGCCCACACAGGTAACCAAGCTAAGTGGGGAAGTATATAATGATATAAAAATGGGTGTTTCAAAAGGCTGATCACTGAAGTGAACAAACACTGTTTAGGAGGGTAGGGATGCAGCTACAGATGAAAAACAGCGAAGTGGTATGCAGGTAATTCTCTCCCCCATTGGTTCCACTAGAGCTAAAACCATGTCATTCCTGGCTGTTAAAACAGCTGTCCTTTTCTACAGCACTGGAATGGTGTGTACACTTGATAACATTCAGGAGCCAGTCTTGGAGCTGCTGCTGGCAATGTGGAGGGAACCTCACACCTCTCAAGCAGTCCTTCAGCAAGACCTGTTGCCATGCTGGAGAGTTCAAGCTACTGAAGTTGAGAGGCCTGAGGTTGGTTTGTTGCCATCCTCAGGCACAGGGCTGTTGGGGAGTATTCTTACAGCTATGACAATGAGGGCACTTTCCAGAAAGTTAGTTTGTCCTGCACCCCCATGAAAAGTTTTGTTCTGAGGGCAGCATTTCTTGTCTCAGGTAAAATGTCCTTCCTCACAAATGGTAACATCAGTATTAACTTGTTCAGTGCCTTTAGATGTGTAGTAGTCCAAGCACTTTGTCACACCCTTACATTTTACATGAGAGGATTGTGGTAAACAAGCACCCAAGTAACAAAATTAAGCACAGCCTAAGATACTAGCTCATTTTGCAGTTACACTATATTGCTGTCACTGGTGCCTGCAATTCTACAGGAGGGTAGTGTATGTATGAATGCAAAAGGCTGCCACAGTTACACTTCTTTCACAAAAGCACAGGCAGAATTATGATTTCATAACAAGCTACTGAGCAGCAGCCAACACTTTATATGCAACTACTATGTTTACAAAACAGAAAGCTGAGGGAGAAAAGGAGAGATAAATTATGTTTTTATTATGACTTGCATTGCCTTAAATTTATCCCTTCTACTGGAAGGGAAACATAAACAGGCTCACGACTCAAGTTTCAGTGGAGCTCTTCCCACAGAACCACAAATGCTTTATTTGTGCCTCTGTCTCATCAGGACCCCCTATCCCAAGAACCAAATTTAAGAACTAAGTCACGAGATTATCAAAGGTATTTAATAGCTCACTGTATGCCACTGAATCAAAAAAATACATTCTCTAATTTCCAGCTGTGACAGTCACTGCCACTCTTACCTACTCTACCTAGCCTGAAGGGCAGCAGGCTTATATGTATCTACACTGCAAAGGGTGCACTGTAGAGTTTAAATGCTGGTCTTATTAACTAATTCTTGCCTGGACTCCCACCACTCCTGACTGTTAAATATAAGTTCAAGAACAGGAATTTAACACACTATAATATAGAGCTCAAGTGTAGTTGTTCAAGTTTCATGCTTTTAATTCTATGGATAAGCAGCTATGCATCTGCTCTGAAGCAATGGCTCCACATTATTAAACACAAGCATCTGCTCTGAAGCAATGGCTCCACATTATTAAACACAAGCAGCTTTTCAACATAAGCACTATGTAGTTTTTATAGATGCCAATATATCAAAATTGAGAGAACAGTAGGAAATCCCTTTGTTAATAAAACTAGAAGAAATAAGCAAGGTGTTAATAGGATATAATAAAAAGCAAATTGCTCATTGTCTAATTTTTATGGTGTTCTAATGTCCCTTGGCAAAGGAACTAGACAAATTATTGTGACCGTAGAATGTAACCTTCCCTTCCGTAGATTAAGGGCAGAGCTACTAAGCATTCCTCAAAGGATTTTTTAAAAAGCCCAACCTCTTTTTGCAGAGCACCATTTAAGGCTACTAAGTACAGTGACAACAAGCCACCCTGAAATTCTGTTGCTTCTTCAAACAGATTTATCTTAAGCTGCCTAGAAAAGAGTTCTGGTTCCACCTGTGGTTGCCAATCATTTCAAACCTCAGGTTGCCTCTTCAGGAAGCAGAAGCTGCCATTTTCTCAAAAGCTGACTTTTCTTCCAGGTCTCCCTAGTGACAGTGTTGGTAGAGCCACTCCCAACAGACAGAGCTCAGCACAGTTGCATCTGACATGGAGATGCTCTACAAATCTGGCACACATGGAGATCAAACACATCGGGCCTGAAGGCAGCCGTGGGTGCTGCTGTGGTGGTCACGTTGGAACACATCTGACAGCTGATTTTGTCAGAGTTGGCTGAGTAACTGGTCACCTATGACATGGGAATAAGCCCGTGAAGTGAAAATGAAATGAGCATCCAGCAGTCACCTTACAGACAGGCTGGTTGGGTACTTCTGTTGATAAATACAGATTTTCAGAATCTGGACCTGCTTTTCAAGGAATGAAATTAGGTGTGAAAGGGGCTACACCAGTAGTGTCTGAATCACTTCCACCAGTAGCTGAGTCCACCAGGTTTTTCTGTTTTGATTTTATTTAATTATTATTTAATTATAGTTAGCATTAGATGAGTTTGGATCCATTTAGAACCCAGCAGGCTAAAAAGCAGCCCAGCTGCAGGGTGGTATGGAGATGGTTACTGGGTAACTACTTACATCTTAATGTCTTGAATGTTTTGCAAGCTGCTCAGGTGCTAAATAAAGCTTTACTGCTAAGCAAGCATAAGCTTTCTGAGATAAAACTGCACAAGTTACATGGACAGACATTTCAACCACTGATAGGTATACATACCTCGCTATACTAAACAGCTAAAGGTCTCAGCATATCTTCTGGAAGCACTTAAGATAACTAGATCAGGTAGTTTACCACAGGCTTTAGGATTTCTGAATATTCTTAGAAAAAGAACAATAAAACAACACCCACTTTGTCCCCAAAGACAAACTTCATGCAAAGACAATAACTATTGTAAAAAAAGCCTAGAACTTCAAGCAAAGTTCCAGATAACATTTGCCTCAGTACTTGTCAGATGAGTTCTCTCCTGTGTCAGACATGAAACACCAGCAGACACCCTTGTAGCTACAAGATCAAGCTTGCTAGGCACTCAGTCCTGAATGGATTTAGGCCATCCAGATCAATTTTCTTCCATGAAGCACTGAGAAGTAACAGAACTCATACATCAAGTGAGGCAGGATCTCTGCTCACCTTCAGCTGAGCTCTAGAAGCTGCTGCAGTCTCCCACAAGGTCTAGGATTATATTTATGGAAATAAGCTAGAGAAACTTGACTTTTGCTTTCACTTGCATAGAAGGTGTTTCCTAGCATGTCTGTTGTGACTCTTAGCAATTTCCTAAAGGATTCTGAAGTACCAGAAAGTGCTGCTGAAAGGATTGTCTACTTCAGCCAAAGATGTGGAAAATGTTGCTGGTGGCAGGTTAACTAAAAAATAATAGGTCTCCAAGTTATTCTCTTATTCTTACTCAAAAGTTCCCTTCTGCTTTTTCCTAATACAAGTTACCACAACAGCATCAAGTAACTACTAAGGACCAAGATAAAATAGTTATTCACTGTGAACTACCACTATCTTAAAGCGATTTATTTCAACAAACATAGCCAATTTTCCCTTGCCTAGTTCCAGCAATGGCCAAACCAGTTTTGGAAGTTCTGAAAGCAAATTTATGAAAGTGTGTTTTGTTTTAAATAAACCAAAGATTTCTGCTATGGAAAAGAAAATAAGGTATACGTTTTTATGTTACATTTATAACAAGGCTTTTAAAGAAAATAGTTACAAGTATTCAACTGCATCAGACTTCAAAAGAAAAAAAGATTACACATACAATACAAAAATACAAAAAAAACAGGTTTTAGAACTTACAAACTCAAAGGTCTAAGTGGTCAGAGCTTTCCTAAAATAATAATAATAAAAAATACACTTAAAGATGCACTTTCCTTTCTGCACTCACAGGTTTCAACTTTAGCATGAAGAAAGGTTTTAGAGGCAGAATGAAAGCAATTAACATACAGAATTCTACAACTAGTTGCGGGCTGACATGATTTTAGTGGTCAACACTATGAGGTGTTCCAATTTTAAAAGAACATTATGTTTGGAGGGCTGGGGGAGTGTGCTGTTGTTGATGACATTTTCTTTACCAGTTCTGCTAGTACAATGTTTTTAAAATATGCAATCTGAATTAGACTGAGATTTAGTCATTCGTTACTAGGCTTGAAATCCTACAGCACTGTTCTGCAGAATGAAAGCTAGGAAGTTAAAGTAATCAAACTATCAACATTACTGCAAATTACTGCAAAAACCAGACAGGTGGGAAAAGGTCCGAGTTTTGCTTTGGAAGTTGACACTTGTTAGAAGCATTAGGACTGCAAAGAGGGTTCTTCTTTAACCTGATAGTATCCACTGAGGTCACAGGCATCAAGGCATTTTGTTTTAAACAGCAAGACAGGGAAAGTGCATCTTAGATTTCTCATACTTAAGCAGTGAGTTACCCATTTTTGGTGTGGCTTTTATTCCTTCTAGACATAGTAAAATAATTCAACCACATGTGAAGCTTAATGTACATTAGCTTGTCTTTTTGGTAGTGGCTTTTGTGTGCCACAAGGAAATGCTAACAAGCACTATTCAAGGCTAATAATGATTTAAGAGGAGCACACTGAAAATACTGATTTACCTTTGTAGTGAATATTCTTTACAGACTGTATCTAATTTACAGACAAGGTCCATTTTCTTAGGATGAAACAGATCACAGAAGGTTACACATCCTACATGAAGTTTTGAACAAAATTAGAGCTAAGTTACCAGAGCCACTCAGAGCAACATAATTCCTAGTTTGCAGAGACTGAACAGGTGACTGCAGAGAGAAAAAAAAATAATCCAGGTTCTTATTATTTCCTGCATAAGTTTATATTCAAATTAATAGTCCAGTAACACTTCTAGCACAAGCCAATGCTCACTTTCTTTAGCAGTATTCCTAGGAGTTAATTGTTTCTCCTGTTATGAAGAGGGAGCCAGAAGTGAGAATGCAAGAGCATTCAATGTTAACCTGATTAAAGAGACAGTAACCTTTTTAATCCACCTTCATTAACCACTGACCAAAAAGAAAAATCTTAAAAAAAAATAATAATCTTAAAAAGGTACCACTCCAATTTCTTTATTATCTGTAACCTTTTGAAACTAATCACATGGAACTACAAAATTAGCAAATGCCTTGAAATCTGTATACAAAACATAAATTACCTCTAATTTCAAACTCAGTTATTAGTGTACCACTCAAAATCTTAAAAAAGTGGCTCCAAAGATAGTCTTATACCATTCTTAAAAAAGGAAACTGCTCCTTTAACGTTACGCCCTCCCCCCAGACACCCAACTCTCAAGCCACATCATTTAGTTATTTTCTTGATCATGGACGTTTCCAAGATGAGATTTTATATTTCGTTCCCATAGCTTCTGGTTGTCAGAAAAACCATGCTTTCCTTTATTGAAGGAATTTGGTCCTGCTGAGGTTGGTGTATCCCTGTGAAAAGTAAAACAAGATCAGTTGAGAAAGTCTGCTCATCTACAGTAGTTCATGCAACATGACATTAACAACAATTTCAAGGCCAATACATTGCCGGAAACTACCACATATTTCTTTATTTCTGTGACATCAAGAATCCTCACTATCAGCAACTCTAAGCTGGCCACAGACTGATTGCTGCAGTACATCAAGACAGAGTGATGATAAGGGACAGCAAAAGAAGTGGAAGTGGCAGTAACTGCTGCCAGCTGTGAAAAACTTGCTGCCAAAGGCTACAAGACTGGGGATCCAAATTTGCTACTGGAGCAAAAACTGCACTGAACACTAGTGAGCCTCCAAGGGATTGATTTTAAAAGCAGTCTATGATGATATCTTTTAAATATATATGTTCAAAATTAACTCCTAACTTAAGTGAAGCCTCCTCTGAAAATGTCCCTATTTATTTTAGGATTGGCTCAATACTCAAATTTGTGGCAAGCAGAAGAATTATATATATTTATTTCAAAAGTAAGCTCTTTGTCTCTCTGGATAGATTATTCTCATTTTCCCCTTAAATGAGAGTATAAAAATCTGAACAGACTACTTTACTTCAAGGCAACTTATAAAGCAGAGAACCAGAAAGATACAAAGTTTAGCAGCAAGCAGGAACTCCCACTTATTAGTTTCCCAAGGACAAAGCCAACTTCTATTTAATATAAACTCACTTTCTTCCACAGAAAGAAGGCAGCAAATAAGATTCAAAGTGCAAATATAAATGTGCTACTTCTGTACTACAGCTGAAACATTAGAAAATATCTGTATTAACATTTTCTTGGTTTTGGGGAAACTTTTGGAGCCTATTCTATCTTCCTGTATTTCTAAACCATCTGCAAGATCTGACCTGTGCTCAAGAAGTTACTCTCACACCCCCTTCTCCAAACCACAGTTAACCTACCTTCCAATGTTCTTCATGCGCATCTTGGCTTCTGGAGGCATTTCTTCTGGCTCACTCTACAGAGAGAAAACCTGGTTAGTGTGGTTGGCTGCTTTCTGAACATTTCAAACACCTGACAATACATAGTATGGACTACAGGCTTAAAGGAAAGCGAAGTACTTAGGACAAAACAGAGGTTCTACAAGACTACAGAAAGAAATACAAATTCCTTTGTTCACCTCTGTGTAAGACAGAGCAGCAACATGGAAATAAAATATTCAATAAATCAGAAGAAGCACAACTTTTCTTCACTTCCCCTTTACCAAGCCCAGAGAAAGATATCATTAATTCAAATGATATACTGCATCTCATTTTTGGGGAAAAGTTAACAGCACTGTAATGATTTCTTGAACCATCACAGAGCTATGAAATCGTACGTCGTTAAACAGAAACATAAGAGATGTTTCTAGGTTGAAAATCCCTGACACTTATGTAAAGAACCTTAAATGACTCGCTCTTTCTGCCTAGCTTTAACCCACAATGGTACTTTCAGTTGTGTTTATCATTAGCTTATTACTCACATCTTCATCTTCATTGAAAGCTGCTGCTACAGAAAGGGTTTTTGGAGCAAGGGTTGGAACAGGCTCTTTAGGCTTCTGAAAAATACCAAATGCACAAGTAAGTTTACTAACTCAAAAAAAACCCTACCCTTGCATTTAAAATATTTTGGTAAAATGAAATAAAACATCTTCACTGAAATAGGTAATAAGAGGTAGAAGTGGTTTTGTTTGAATCAAACAGATAAAAGTTTCTCTCTAATGAAAAAGGAAAACAGCTGCTCATTTCTGCAAGATACACTCTGAAAAACAGGCTAAGACATATCATTTTACAATTCCCCAGCAGCTAGTCTTAGCTTCCTAGCACACTGCAGGATTATGCAGCCACTGGTGGTGCATGATACAAACAATTTAATCAGAACCTAAAAAATTGTAGTATTCAAATTTTTACTAAGTTACTGTTGCCATTATTCTCTTGGTATTCTTATCCATCAATACCAAGAAGATGAGTATGTTTTTTTCCTCATCTTCTAACAACACAAGTTTTCTGGCTTAAAACAATTAAACTGGCATTAGTGTGTATCATACAGCCCAATTAATATAAGGCTCCTTTAAAAATATTGTTGATTTCCAATAAATACATTCTGCTATTTATAAGTCTAGGAAGCTATCAAAGTCACAATTGTTACATATTACACAGGAGACACTGAAAGTAACTTTGAGACCACTAATAAAGCATTGAGTCAGCAGAAACAGTCTGCTTCCACAGTACTACTAATTATCTTATGGGATAACATACTAAGGAAGTAAAAATTACCAAAGAGAAACAGGATGAGTTTCAGCACTGTCTAGTTTGACGCACTGTCAGTCACCCACCGAATTCAGTAAGCCAGAAATCCTGAACCATATTTATTGCAATTGGAATCTTTCTACATGAGAAACTGGTGCTTGCTAGTGGCTCAGAGAAGGAAGCTTTGTCAATTTTTCCAAAGTCTGAGCTGACCTGATTGCATTTATACCCTAGAATACTGCCAGCTCACATCTCCCTCCCATCTCAAAATAACAGACCACTCTTCATCTTTTGTAGATCTGCAAAATGCTGGCATTGCAGGTGCAAGCCTTTCATTATTACAGTTTGAATTGAATCCAGACAAGGATTTATAACATATCCATCACAGTGGTATGTGGGAGGTGTGAATTAACTGCATTTAGTAGAGAGGCAGCATATGGCTTATCCTTTCCCAAGCTAGGAGTGGACTACTGTGGCAGTAAAGAGAAGCATCAGATTCACATCTGAACAAGCACAGGGACACCTTGTACTGGACAATAAAGGGAATCAGAATTCTTAGGACCCTATATAATGAAGCATATAGGATAAATCAATCACACTGACCTTGCAAAGAACAGGCAAAGTCACTGAAAAATTACTAGAGTTCCCTATGCTAAAATAAGACCTTCAGAGTGGAAGATGACCTATTAAGCCATCTAGGAGAGCAGTTGCTTTTTTGTAGCTTTAAGCATCCTATGCAATGAAGCTCCCAGCACTCATTTCAAAGTAGCCTGAACAGTTTAACAAGTCTGCTCATTTCCCTCAGGAAATTATTCCAGACTTATCAAATCTCATTACAAAATTATTCTGTATGTTCAAAGATCTACAGTTCATTTCAATCAAGTCTTATGCTTCCTGAGACAATGACCTAGTATTAATCACCTTGAAGTACTTACACATGTATGACTAGCTGGTCCTGCAACACATTCTTAAACTTTACCAAAGGTACCCACATTTAATTCAAGGCTTTCCTTCCACATGGAAGCCCCACCATGCTACTTCCCCTTTGCCTCACTTTCCTTAAAATGAAAAAGCTCTCAGAGAACTTACACTTGATCCTAGTTTGATGGATATTGCAGATGCCTTCTTTGCTGTCTGACTGCCTATGGAAAATCCAAACTTGGACATTTTGGCAGGAGCAGGCTTTGTGGTGAAGTCTTCAGCTTCTTCTTTAGCTGCCCGTTTCTCTGCGCTGCGACTCGAACTTTCTCCTCCATTACTGGAAGAAACAGTCTTAGTTTTCACAGGTTTTTCTGCCTCTTCTTCAGGTCCTGGTGAAGTCGAAACAACTTACCAAGATGAGCTATTTTTACTGAGCAGATTGATGGGAGCAGCAACCTCAAAAAGCATTAAACTTTGGGTTCAATAGGTAAAATGTTTTTAGCAACAGCAGTTTCCACCAATGTACACTGAGTGGACAGCAAAACACAAAGAGGAGAAGAAACTGCAATCACTCCACTACTTGTAAAGAACTTCTTGTGTATGAGCCAGGGAAACAATCTTGAAGCACCATCTCTTTATTTAGTATGGAAGTCAAAGTTCATGTAGTAAATTAAATGTAGATCACTAAATCTTTTTAGGGTTTAAGTTGCCAAAGATAAGCTTTCATAACTGGAATCCCAATTCCAAATCTAGAGTAGATAATCTAATTTAAAATTAATTCTACTAAATTTCTACAATAACATGTCCATGCCAGTCTCTAGGCTTGTCTGGCACAATTCTAAAATCATGGAAGTGACTGCAGTGAGGCCGGCTGTCTCAATCATGTTTCAAGTCACTGCTTGTCCACATCTTAGCTGTAATAAATCTGCCAAGCTCTGCTTGAGGAAGGAACCAGCACTAGAAAAACATATATATATATATATTTCATCTTTTCTGGTTTTGTATAAAGTAATAGAAAACACAGCAGCTGAACAACAACCCAGAGAGATAAGACACTGTATATATGTATATCACATTTTCATTCCTATACACTCAGCTCCTTCAGCCACACTGAGACAAAGGTGTCCTTGGAAAACTCATACTGAACATAGAAAATGCTTCAGCAAAAATACATTTCTCTGCTGCTGCAATGAGCAAATCACTGCAGTAGCAGAAGAAAAACAAAACAAAACACAAAAAAACCCTTCCATACCACACATTGGAGAACAGACAGGAAAATGCTCACACTATCAGTTTAAGAAAAACCAGAGCTAGCACCAGTTCTTCATTACATCGAGTGGAGGACGGGACCCTCTGTGCACAACAATTCAGACCATCAGGGAGGGAAGCTCTCTGCACTGTTCTTTAACAGCAGAAAGCTTTTAAGTAAGATAGAGCAATGGGAGAGAAGCAAGTCTGAACTCGGGTCAACAAGATTGTAGTTCTGAGAAAAAAAGGAAGCAACATCAGGGATAAGAAAAACTAGGGACACCATCTATACACATTTTTCTGCTGTTTCCAAAATCATAAGCAGCAGAATGTACCCCTTCTAACCTATTCTTCTAGCTAACAGGTTAATAACTGACTGAAACAAAACCAGATTTATTATTCACCTTTGGAAACATGGCTGATCACAAAAAAATATTAAAAAAAAAAATTCTAAATCAATTTCACTCTATTAAAAATTATACTAATCTGCACCACTAGAAATGCAGCCCAGAAAGTATCGATATAAAAGTGCCAAACAAAGGAGGAAGGAGAAACAAGCAAATTTTACACCAGTGACCTTGGGTACTGGTTGCTGTCTTAGCACAGTTTTTCAAACAGCCATCTGCAAGGCTAGGAGAAGCTCTTTACAGCTAATCCATGAAATCACATTAAACAGAATATTTAATTACAATTCCAATCTCAATACACTATAGACTGTAAGGTGAATTGAGAGCAGGTAGAAGATTCATTTGTCTTAGAAATATTGGAACTGTGGGACTAAAAGTCTTCTTTTTCATAAGATACATGATTCACAGCAACCCAAATTTCAGGGCACACTAGCCCAGTTCAGGTTTCTAAGCTAATGCTAGCTTGAAGCTAATTACACCACAGTTTCTTTCTTTGACTCCAAGTTCTAGAACGCTACTAAGCTCAAGGTGAAGCCTCATGCGATCTACCGACATTGGTTTTCCCACCAAAATATTAAATGGCTTAACTCTCAAAATTAGCTCCTACCACCACTGAAATTCTGAATGTTACTTTTACTAGGCTCCACTTAGACTGCTGAAAGAAATACTCTTAACTTGCTGAAGGGGAGCTATAAAGGGCATAGGACAACTGGGGCAGATGGGGAGGGAGCTGTTATACTGTTCTGCTTCTGCAGGAAACAGTTAGAAATGCAGATGTATATTATCCATTAAACAAGTCTCTCCCATCTCCCATGCCAATGCTTACATATTTTTCAAGACTATAAGGCTTCTTTATTATTTCCTAGAGATCTCAAGGAAGTCATACTTCACCTACAGAAAGCATTGGTACTATTTCAACACCTAGTCTGACCAGTGCTGTTTTCATGGATCAGTTATAAAAAATTCTCCTACTTCACAGATGAGTTTCTCTCATGACTATAAACACACTATGTGGACATTTTCTACTATACAGGTGGTTTATGTGACAAGACTGACAGTGGTAATTGTACAACATTGCATCATGATCTCTTGCTCCTGGGGAGTGGTGGTGGGAATAAACCAGTCACAACTAAGTTAATTTTAAGGTAAACCCCACTGATCTTGGCAAAAGTTGAAGACTAAATTGCTTTCAAAAATCACCAGGGCGTAACTTCTTGGGGCCAACACCCTGACTTATTCCATCACACTAAACAGTACACAAGATGGTACAGATAACTAACATGCTGTTGCTGTCCAGTTACTATAATGATAACATAAAAAAACCTCAACAACCCAACCAAACAAGGAAAAAAAAAAAAAATAGCAACCAATTGAGAACCTCAAGGAACTACCTATAATCAGGTAATACTGTTCATACTTTAGTGACTATCAAAAATAACATTCACTGTTAAGGCTATCCTAATTGGTTTACAAGTTTGATTTAATCTTTCAACAGATTTAAAAAAAAAAAACACTTCACCTAAAGAGATACTTAAACAAACAAACAAACAAAACAGCCAAAAAACGGGAAAGGGAAGCTTTATCTCTGAAAAGGCACTATCTTCTCAATTTCAAGTCAGGGGAAGAAAGAAGAAACATTTGATTAAAATTTTTAGGATAACAGTTAATAAGTAGCACAGAAGATGACAGAAATGTCACAGTCACGACGTAAATAATATAAAAGCAAACAGAAAACAATCCTTATGGTGTTTTCTTCATCCTTGCCAGAAACAGACACATTTCTCTCCACACACGGCAGAACCACCCCGTGTATTTTTTAAAGAGAGAGAAACAACGCATCTACGTGGAGAAGGAGAAGCTACTAAGACTGTTTTAAAGAGCCAGCCCTCAGGCGTGAGGACAGCGGGCCCACACCTCGGCCTCTCCTCCAGCGCAACCCCCGCAGGCCCGGGCCGTCCCTCTCCTCAGGGCCAGGCACCTCACGGCCCGGCCGGGGGCGCCCCCCC
>NW_009952564.1:2701419-2705960 GCF_000747805.2 Chaetura pelagica | reverse complement strand
GAGAAGGGCGACCAGCAGCCGGCACCCCTCGCTGGTGTCCTTCCTTCCTTCCCTCGGGTGTGTCGAGCGGCTGCCCGAGAGGCAGCCACGCACCCGGATCCCTGCGCCTCCGGGCTCTGCCGGGAGCCGGGACGCATCCCTCAGCCGTGCCGGGGGCTCTGCAGGGAGCCGGGACGCATCCCTCAGCCGTGCCGGGGGCTCTGCAGGGAGCCGGGACGCATCCCTCAGCCATGCCGGGGGCACCGCTACCCTGGGGTGAAGCAGCTCTGCGAGCTACCCCAGCTCAGGCAGCTGAAAGGACATAGCTCTTTCTCCACGCCAGAGGTTTTTCACGGCTGGAGGCCCTCGTGTGTATCAGGCAGTGAAGGGCAGTGCTGGGGTAGCATATCCACCCACTCCTTGCAGTAGGGAATGGATCATCACTAACCCGTGTTATTCAGAGCCTGCTTTTTGAAATTACTCCTAGAGATTTTGGATTTTCAGGATAAAACCCACCACCTGCCACCCCTGACCTCAAGCTCTGTGGTAGCCAACTGGATTAAATCAAAGAGATTGAAGCAGCTGGGAAGGCACCAAGGGACCCCACCTCCTCCAGACAGCAGCAGAACTGTATTTAACAACGTGCCCAGTGTAGCTCTGCAGCCTGAGCACAGGCTTGCACAGAGAGATCAATTAATGCACTATCAGCTGTGAGAAATATTACACTGTTTTCTGCTCCTGTAAGTATTTACTAACATATAACTGTATATGATCTCAAAAGTTCCAGCCCTTTGGGAAATCTACATTACATGGACTGAAGACACAGGTATTCTGGGATAAATGTCTTACACAGAAGTACATAGGGTATTTTTTGGCAGGGTCAAGAAAATTTGTATTATTTCTCCTAAAGGGACTTGGTTTGTGCCAGATAGAACACCTAAGAACTGTGCCACTTCCTGAACTCATGCTAGGTTTAAATTGCTTATTTTTACCTCAGCTATTACAGATCAACTAATCTGCACAGCAAAAGAGGATCCAGGAAGTAACGGGGCAAGGTCTCTTCTACTTCTTCTTAGCTAACCTTCTAGAAGACAACTAGATGGCCTCCACCTGCAAACCCAAAGCACTGAGATATTTTCTGAAGATCAAACTTTGCATTCAGTTAGTCACTCCTGTCCCAGAATGATTCAAACGAATGGATTTATAGTCTTTGTACATAATATTTTTTATAGAACTCATTATCTTGTTTCTCTTACATAATGCCAATAATCTGTGAATAAATTCAAACAGCTTGAATACTAAGGTTTGGGTTTTTTTTAATCCCTAACAAAGGTCCTTTCAAACTTGACCAACAAAGGCAACTTTTGAGATAAACAGCTGAACAGAGTTCTAGAAGTTGCAAGAAACTGGAGCACATTCAAGGGCACTTCATAAGAAGTCATTCTCCTGGCCATCACTCTACTTTTGCCTTAGCTTCTTAAAGTAGTTCTTGGCAAACTCCTTCCGAACTTCTTCCTGCCTCTTTCCAAGTTTAAGTGTGTTGATTAGGTTTAAGCTTTTTTTCAGTTCATGCATAGGTTTGCTTACAAAGCCACAATATTTCCTTTTCGGAACAAATTCCAGAGCCTTCTTCCAGTCTCCAGTATCTTTCAAGGTTAGTAAAATATGCATCATTTGATCCAGTGTGAGATTTTTGCCACCACTATTCCAAAGCAGGTACTTCTCCAATGGAAGGGCCGCGGTCTCCAGCCCCAGTCGCTTTGCCTGTGCTAAGGAGACGCCTTTTTTTATGCTCTTGTCAACCATTGACCCAATAATATAAATTTTATCATGATCAAATGTTTTCATTACTTTGGGAGAATCAGCAGTTAGATAGACGAGCTTATCCTTTGGAAAGATCTGTGTGTAGCACTGGTCAGTTGCAGTTATGAGCAGTCTGTCCCACGCCTCTCTGTAATGCTTGACAAATTCCTGGCGGTAGAGACTGTCGTCTTTCAAGTTACAGAAGTGGATGTGGAACGGATCTGCAGATCTTCGATTGCTACCTTCACTTAGCACTATCTGTCTCACTGTGTTTACAACTTCTCGGACGGACATGTCTTTTTCGTAAGACATGTCAAATACTAGAGGTTGGCCAAAGATCATAGACTGAGCAACCCTCCAGTTGTACGCTCTATCCATAGAGCTGGCCCACAAACATATGAATGAAGTATTTTTGATCTTATCAGTTTCTGAACCTTCTTCTTGTGCTGCCAGCCTCCTTTCCCTTTTCTCATCCATCTTTCTCTTGTCATTTTTCTTGTAAAGTTCTTTGAGATGCAAGTATTTTAAATACTTCTTTTTGGCTGACTTGGAAGGACATTCCATAAAGGTTTTTAGCTGTTCTTCACTGATATTTTCTGGGACTGATCTCCCAGCTAGCCTCCACATCTCCAAAAGCTCACGTGCAGCAGCCAAAGAGGGAAGTTCCTTACGCTCAGATACTGTCTCACGGACTTCCTCTTGCAACCCAGACTTCATTACCTTCTTCCATGCATCTAAATCTAATTTTTCTGAGGGATTGCATGAATTGTCCTGCTTCAGGCAAAGTGATAAACTCAGAGTCCTACTGAGTGGAAACAAATCCTTTTTCATCCCATGTTGTGCAGCAAATGGAAGGACAGAACTTCTTACAATTTTTTTCAGAAGCATGTTAGCAGACTGCATACTTAAGACATCCGCTGTTGTCAAACACTTATCTGCAAAACACCAATAGAAGGGGAAAAAACTTAGTCAGAGATCATGAAGCGCACACAGATTTTCCTTCTTAGTAACACTGACAGGCAATAACTTACTTTTTGGAGAATACCAGAAATTCCTGCTTTCACTATTACTTTTCTACTCTTTTCTAAATAAAAACAGTTTGTGTGGCACTGCTGTAAAGAGACATGGTTAGGTCTGCTGCTTAAAACAGCTACCCTTACAGCAATTCAGAATGCGTTCAAACAACTTTTAAGTATTGTCTGAGATCTATTTAAGTTATCTACATAATGTGACAAGTGAGAACCTTCACAACCAAAGCAAGCAAAATGCTGCATGGAAACAATATTTTTATACATATCCAGTGGTGCCTACTTAATTTACCTATGCTTTGACAAGTTGTTTCATCTTGTAACATTTTCTGGAAAAACTCTGTAACACAGAAGACAGGCTGAGTGAGTTGGGGCTTTTCAGCCTGGATAAGAGAAGGCTCTGGGGAGAACTTATAGTGGCCTTCCAGTACCTGAAGTGGCTAAAGAAAAGCTGGGGTGGGGCTTTTTACACGGGCTTTTAGTGATAGGACAAGGGGGAATGGTTTTAAACAGAAAGAGGGTAGACTGACAGTAGATATTAGGAAGAAATTCTTTAGTGTGAGGGTGGTGAGACACTGGCACCGGTTGCCTTGGGAAGCTGTGGCTGCCCTGTCCCTGGAAGTGTTCAAGGGCAGGTTAGATGGAGCTTTAAGCAACCTGGTCTAGTGGGAGGTGTCCCTGCCCATGGCAGGAGGGTTGGAACTAGGTGATTTTTAAGGTCCCTTTCAACCCAAACCATTCTAAGATTCTATGATTTGGGGAAAAATCTGACAAACTTTAGTACTGAAGTTCTGTGCATCTCTCTATGCATTTCCACATTGCAGGTCATTGAAAGTACCAATGCAACAGTTTTGTTAAACCAACACTACTGCTAATTAAGGTGCTCTCAGGTCCCATCAGCCCTGTGTTTCTGGCTCTGTCAGCAGTGCAAGTGTTCAGGTGGCCACACTATGAGCCAAATCAGAGAACTGATCTTAGGGACAGCTAAGCACCTAGCCAAGAGGTGAAGAAAGGTTAAAAAAAACCCCAAACCAAACGAAAAAACAACTAGGTATCATCGTGAGTTACCAGACACCCCCTAGAAGGGAGATGGAAGAATAAACAACTAGTATAGGAAAAGACATCTTTTTTCTTTTTGCTGAATTGCCCGTGAAGCTGATGTTGGCACATAAAGCTAAGCACTTGAAACCCACAGTTCCATTAACTTCATATGCATTTGTATTTAAATGTAAAAGGTCAGGAAAAAGAAAAAGACTCATGATGTTAAATATTTCCCTTCTCCTATGCAGACCTACTTAAGTAAAATCAAAGATGTTTCAGTGTTTGATAAAACATTATTTGGTTCAAAAGTGAAAAATATGCTCCAAATTTTGAAAGCAAAATTCATCATCTCCCGAATAACTTACCGCCTGAAAATAACTTGATATAGAGAACAAGTTAAACGTAATGTCGGTTTTACGCACATTCCTGCCCAGATAAAAAGAGTCACATTTAGACGTTATATAAACCAGCACGCATTTTATGATACTGAGATTGGCCGGAGGCTCTTAACCGGCATTTTAGAACCGGAGTAATTCGGCTGCTTCCCCAGCACGGATCCCCGCGATAGGCAGGGCGAGGAGCGCGCCAGGCCCGGGCACCGCGCGGCTTTCCCAGAGATCACTCTCTAGCAGCGCTTAAACCAGCCCGGAACCGACCCGCCCCTGGGCCAGCCAGGCCCCGAGCCCCGCA
>NW_009952564.1:2700045-2700983 GCF_000747805.2 Chaetura pelagica | reverse complement strand
CCCGGGGAGCTGGCGGTGGGGCCTGCCGGGCTGCGGCGTCGGAAGCCCCAGGGCTTCGTCCGCACTGATTTTTTAATATATATAAATCTATATCTTGAATAGCAGGGAGGAGTTTCGCTGGTTTTTGACGCGGTTTGGGTTTGTTTTTTTTCCTAAGCGTCCGGTGAGGAGTTGAGTGGGCGCTGTGGCCTGTCGGGGTGATGAGTTTCCTGCTGCCCAAGCTGAGCTGTAAGAGGGAGGTGGATCAGGCGATAAAAAGCGTGGCCGAGAAGGTTCTGGTTCTCCGGTTTGGAAGAGATGAGGATGCTGTCTGTCTGCAGCTCGATGATATTGTAAGAGCCATTTTTTCTTATTTTTTTTTCTTTCTTTTTTTTTTTTTTACATAAAACTTATTTTTAAATAAAACTAACTTTTTTTTTTTCTAAATAACTCTGCTATAGTACCTGTTGCATTCAAGAGAATGTCATACATTGCTTTTGAATAATACGGTGTCTTGTGTGAATTGTGGTAACGAGTGGAAAATGAAATAATACTACATGCATAAACCAGTTTGAAAATTAAGCAAATGTTTATCTTATTGTGGTGGGTGTGCAAAGTGCTTGAAGTAGAGAAGACATGATATTCTAGCCCTGCTTAACCTGATAAGACACAAGGGAAATGGGCTTCATAAAGCTCACCACCCTTCTTCCTCTTCTGTCTCAATCCATTTGTCATCTATCTTCCTCACTCGTTTCAGCTTGCAAAGACAGCTCATGACCTAAGTAAAATGGCAGTCATTTACCTCGTGGATGTGGACAAGGTTCCAGTGTACACCCAGTATTTTGACATCAGTTATATTCCATCTACTGTGTTTTTCTTCAATGGACAACACATGAAGGTTGATTATGGGTATGTCATCCTACCATTCTCTGTTGTGTCTCTAAGAATGATCAGTCTTT
>NW_009952564.1:2694859-2699429 GCF_000747805.2 Chaetura pelagica | reverse complement strand
CTTTCCCTATGTCACCACATCTGGCGAAGGTAATGTTTGTAAATGTTAACACCATCTGCCTTGAGAGCTCTCTAGGAAGCCCAAAACCCCTTCCCTCTAGGAAGGACTGAAAATTAAGAAATATTTTAAAGTATGTTCTGATGCAATAAATCGGTGTCAGCTGTGGAACGTGCCTGACTCTGCCAGAAAGAGTCTGGTGGAAGCCTTAGACATGACACTGCACCTGTTTGATCTTTGGAGGTCACGTTGTAATAACAGTGTGGTTCATTCTTTCAGAATGACCAGATCAGACCCTCTGATTTCTTGCCTTCTGGTGGTTTTGCTTTGAACACTTTAACATTACAATTCTACCTTTATCTTGTGCTTTTATTTAGGTCTCCAGATCATACCAAATTTGTTGGAAGCTTCAAAACAAAGCAAGACTTTATAGATCTGATTGAAGTTATTTACCGTGGAGCAATGCGTGGAAAGCTTATTGTGAGAAGTCCTATTGATCCCAGGAACATTCCTAAATATGACCTTCTCTATCAAGGAATTTAAAAGGTTGACCTGAGATAAAGAACTACAGAAATAACCAATGTTCTATATCCACCCCTTTTTTTTTCCTTCAAGCATTTTTAGCCACTTCTGACACTGTGGGACAGTTTGAGCATTTACTTTGAAGGATCATATTGGTCTCCTGAAGACAGACATTCTGTCACCTCGTACTTCTCTTGTAAATAAAGCTACATCTTAATGTGTAAAATTCATGAAAGTGACTATTCTTTGAGTTGCACGCTAACCAGCACCTGCAAAACAGGCAAGTTGTATGCATCCTCAATGACAGCATCTCGAGTGCAACTTTCTTAGGTGAAATGAAGCACAGTATTCTAATTCTGTTAATTGTCAATTTAGTACCATTTTCATTCAGATGTCATAGCAGTAAACCTGTCTCTCTGTTAATTGTCAATTTAGTACCATTTTCATGTTTTCATGCAGTAAACCTGTCTCGTATTTTAAAAGCTATGCTTGCTCACAAGACCATTGAATGGACTGTGCCTTTCCAATGGAATTTTACCCTTTTATCCATTACTGTATATAACAGGGTGGAAGCTTTTTCAAGCACTACTAGACATGACTGAAATCTGAAACAGATATAAACACAAAAGTGAAGTGGACACCGTATTTTCCTGCTACCCAGTATTTTTTTGACTGAGATGGGAACTGAATCGTAGAACAAGGTTTTGTCATCCTTCAAAGCTCTTTTGCAGCCACTGAGCATGTTTAATTATCACAGGATTAGAATGGAAATTCAAAATAACTTTAAAGGTTATTTAACCTTTGGCTTGAATACATTGCAGTCCTTGAGTACTTAAAAACTATTTCCCACTTCTGTCTAAAATTAAATAGCTGAGAGAAAACAGCAGTGTCATTCTTTTGCATTAGTTTGATAATTGCAGATTGCTAGAGTATTGTATTATGATAGCAACTCACGCCCAGTAATCTTACTGGCTTAGTAAATGGATATTAGTTTAGCTCACTGTGTCATGTTTGGGGCATACCATCTCTGACTGGAGAGAAGGTAGTAGTAGGTAGTTCCCTGAAGTATTTTTCAACTTAACAGTAAACATTTCAAGGAGGAAGGTGGATTTTTGAGCTCTTGAAGGATTTTAAATACCATATGGTATATAATGAGGAGGAAATAGATGCTTTACATGTTTTTCGTATTCCAGATCTGTATTTTCAATTAAAGCTATGCATTTAAGTGACTGCTTTCCTGATAGTTTTGTCTGATTATAGAGCCATGACTGCAGAATGTTTATTTTAAAAACAATACAGATGAGATTTGGTATATGTGAACATCTTTATTTTGTGCAACATTACATTTCATAGACAGCTGAAGGGTTATGGCTTAAGGCTTTCAAAGATTTCTTGACAGTTAACTTGTATGTCTCTTTCTCAAAAACAAACAAACTAGCTTCAAACTTAGAATTGTAAGTTGCTCCACAGTGAGAGTAAGGTCCTTAGATGACTGAAATGTGTGGAGGCAGTTATGAAAGGAAGAGACCACTGTGGAGAACAAATCAGTATACCTTTATTTGTTGCCTCTCTTCTTACTTGTTCTGCTTCTGGTTGCAACAGGTGAATGCCTAAAGGCTGTTCTGGTCTTGGCTTTCAGTGCACTCTTCAGGTATTTAAAAACAGCATGTAAGCAGCAAGAGGGTGCTAAACCATACTTTTCCGTTCCAGCAGAGACAGTAGGACAATTCATCTTCATGGGAGAAACTACAGCTTTATCTAGAGGCTTACTGTTTGATACCCATTCACGGCAGCGTTTCTGTATCCATTCTTGTATTTGTGGATCATTCCTAGCCTGGTGCTGTGTGTTGTGCATGGAGTCGATGAATGCCACAGTGTACACTTTATTCATTACCTCCCATTTTCTCTGTGCTAGCAGATCAACAAACACCAAGCCACCATAGCCGTGGGCAATGAAGGCCACATTTCTGGTTGCGCTCTTCGAAATGAAATGATCCCATACATACATGGTATGTTCCTCAGGGCTGCTGCTGCCCCACTTGGGGATCCAGCAGTTGGACTGCACAGAAGTCAGTGATTCTTCCCTGGTAGTAAAGCTTAACCTCTTATTTTCAGTCTCCAGATCAACAAAGTTGTCATTGGGGTTCAGTACAATCACTCCCCTGTGGCTTTGAAGGGCCATTTTGATGAATGGTATTTGTGTTCCATGCTCCAGGCCGTCACTGACAATTGTCTTTCGCCCCCACTGTCCAGCACGGAAAACTCCACAGTCTTGAAGAAGGACAATTAGGCTAGAAGAACTTGTTAGTGCATTCTCACTCATGAAGAAGAAACTTCTTTGTTCATCCTCTGGAGCATCAGTAGGAATATAAACTTTCTGCAACATGCAGACTCTTTCCAGGAGCTCATAGACATATTGTGTAATCAAATGCCCCAAAACTTGGTAGCGTTTATGATTCTGCTCATGCGCATTCTTGTAATAATTGAAAACAAAGGACTCATTTGTATCCAGGTGCCTCAGTTCCCCTTTTATATTGAAGTCATACTTCAGCTCCTCTTGTTGCTCTGATCCCTCTAATAGTTTCCTCAAGCTTAGTTTGTGCTGCATTTGTAACCACTACAAAGTAAGAAGACTGTGTCAATGCAGTGGTAGACTTCCATGCAACACCTACCTAAAGAAAACCTGTAGTACTAGAATTCAGCTTTTAAAGTGGTTACAAACAAAACACTCCTTGGTAATTATCTCTTGTTGGCACAGAGGTAGCATTCCATATCAATAAGGAATAGATAAGTGCAGTTTCCTCACAGAATGGCATGCCATTCAACTTTCTCTCCTCATCCCTAAAAGTTTGGAGGCTGTAGTTACCTAGCATACTATGGACAGGAAGTTACTATGCCCTTCCATTGGTTACTGGCAACAACGGTGCTTTTACAGTTCCAAAACAAGGATACATTATTCCAAATTACACACTATGTATCTAATATTGAACTTCTACTGATTTCTGAAGATTTCAGGAAGCAGAAACAAACAAACAAAAAAATACAGCTTTACATCAGACATAGGCATGATTTCCTAAAATGGCCTTTAAGGTGTGAACTGAAAGGTTTTGAAGCAATTTATAGTAAGTTACTGCTTAAGGGTTAAACTTGAATGGCACCTTAGAGTAATATACTTACTACTCTGGAGGACTGATTTTACTGTAGTAATGCCATTTATGGAATAAAAAAAGCAGCAGTTATAGTTTGTTCTAGATACAGCTGCAGAGTGCAGTTAGTTCTTTCTGGTAATTGTACGGTCTAAATCAGTTTTGACTCTTGTTTGTGCTTCATTGTCTATATATAAATGCAATATCCAAGGCTGTTTTATTCTGGCAGCCTTTAACATTGCCATTTTGATTTTTTTAAAAAACTACTATGGGAGGAATCTCTCTTTCCCCTCCTCCCACTTTTCTGTTTGGATAAGATTCTGTAAGATTGTGAGCTGGTGATGTTTACAGCAGTTGGCCTGTCAGAAACACTACTGCAGTACACGTATTACTCTTCATGAGGTTTCCAATTTAAAAACAATTCCCTCTCTTCTAGTAAAGCCCATCATTACCGTATGCTCTCCTGTACAATCTGTCGTCATCATAGATGGCAATCTCCTTCACTCTGGGATTGTAGTTTCTCTGCATGAAAAAAAAATAAGCCCATTTTAGTTCAGGATTCATTACTTTATGTACTTTATTCTGGGGTGTGTCTATAAACTGCATCAGTTGCTGATACCAAGGCTAAACTGTTTCAGACAGTTCCAATGCACAAACTAACACGTCCCCTTTGTAATTCACACCTGACCGCAGCTAAATTTCTCGCGTGTGAAACTAAAAAGTTACCTAAACTAGTTTTGCAGGGCTTCCTGTTAACTTCATCTAAAGACGCTACCAAGAGGACAAAATAGAAAGCTGCGAACAAAACTCACAATTCCGAAGCTGCCCTGAAGAACGAAACGAAACAAAACAAAACAACCCACCAAAGCAACAACCACCAAAGACCGAAAAGCCCAAGCAGACAA
>NW_009952564.1:2672950-2694006 GCF_000747805.2 Chaetura pelagica | reverse complement strand
AGGCTGAGGAGGGACGGTGAGAACGCGGGGCTGCTGCCCCCTCGGCGCTTGTTCGTTTGCCGGTGAGACGCCGGGTCCCTTCCTCGCGGGAGGAGGCGGCCCCGGAGGAGCGGGAGCGCGGGGCGGGCCCCTGCGGTGACAGTGCGGGGCTGCCCTGCTCCCTCCCCCCGGCCCCGAGCTGTCAGCAGGCGGCCTCCCTCAGCTTTGCCTCTGTTTGCGGGCGGCAGAGCGGGCAGGGCTTTGGCTTTTCCCGATAGGCGAGAGCTGTTGCTGTTCCCCGCACCGGGGGGCTGGGGCTGTGCCATGAAAAGCGGCCGAGCGGAGTGAAAGTACACGGGCTTAAAGATCTTATTGAGAGGCTTCACGTTAGCTGTCAGGTTTGAAGGTCTTGCACTGGAGTTATACAGAATATTATAAAGAGAATGGATGCTGGAAGTTCTGCAGCTGTGTTCTTCCCCTGTGCAAGAAGTTTACCTGTTAACGACAATTCTCAAATTTTATTTATTATTTGAGCTCCTGTAGTGTTACAGATATGTTCTGTGGTTCCTTTTCACTTTATAATCAAAGTCTGAATAGCCTATTCGTTCTATACTTGCCCAGGGGTGGAGTTAAATGCCTTCACTAAGGATAAATCCTAGTGAAAATTTTATTAACAATTCTGTCCACACCAACAATCCAGAGCCTTGCCTAAGCATGTGTCTGGTTTGTATTGTGGCTGTCAATGACTTTTTGTTAAGGCTTGTAGTGACAGGACAAGGGGTAATGCTTTTAAGCTGAAAGAAGTTAGATTTAGATTGGGCATAAGGAAGACATTTTTTATTATGAGGATGGTGAAACACTGGAACAAGTTGCCCAGAGAAGTCGTGGGTGCCTCACAAGTATTCAAGGCCAGGTTGGATGGGGCTTTGAGCAGCCTGATCTAGTTAAAATGTCCCTGCCTATAGCAGGGTGCTTGTACTAGATTATCTCTTAAGTTCCATTCTAACCCAAGCCATTCTATTAGTGAGTTTTCTTTGAGATAGCTTGCTTAAAAATAATTTTCTGATTTTCACTTAGTGCCTGCTACTGTGGTCATGCTTTCCTCTGAATAAATAAGACACAAATTGCTAAGCTTGTTTTGTATCTTTTTCACTAGAGAAAATCATGGAAGGAAGAACATCATCTTCAAGTCAGGTCAGTGCAAGTCTTCCAAGATTTTGCAACAATTTACTTTGAGTCTGTGGGTATCCTATGGTGTTCTGATGCATTTATGCAATGAAATTCATTCTTCAGTGGTCCAGCTTCCATGTCGTTGGAACATGTTTTCTTGAGAAACACTTTATCCTGGTGGCAGTCAATAAGAATGTTTGCTGTTTAACATGTTTTAATATATGATAGGGTTAACATTTGATTTCACATACACAGCATATTTTCAGGGTATGTTAAGACCTAAGCTAACATCTTAAGTATTAGAATAATGCTCAAGTAAGTAGAGCAGCTATGTAGCTGCATAGTATTTATCTACAGATATGTGTTCAGAGACTACTTATGCTAGCAGTTATTTTTTCTAAAATACTCCTAATAGTAGTTTCTAGCAATGGAAGCACTGTTGAAAAATTGTAGGCACAGCAACTGGTTTGATCAGGTAGGGTCTGGACTGTTTAGTGGTTTAGAAATCAACTGTTTCCAGGACCTTGCTTATGCACTTTCTCTGATCCTTGCTCCTACAGGTGGGAACCTTCAGAAAAGTGCTGCTGGTTTAGATGAGGATTCTGCTAATGCGTATGCAAATGTATGTGTTGAGTTAGTCACTTTCTATTAGGGAAAAGCTGAGGCAACTGCATACATTGCTTTTAATGTAGATACAGACCTCTGTTTTTTACCTCTTGACTTTGTGCTTGTTCTGTCAGTTAATTGTGGGCACTGCCCACATCTTCTTAATGAATGCAAACATTGGGAAGATATTGTATGGTGAGGTAGAAATTTTGCTGATGAACCTGCCTCGTGCTTCTTTTCCTTTTCTGTCTCCTCATTTGTCTCTCTCTGTTTTCTGAGTCTGACCTTAACTGTTCTTGGTGTTATCTGTTCTCTTATTACAGAAGTTATTTGAAACTCTGTAACTGTAAATGAATGTTAACATTTTAGATAAGTGTGTTCTTGGGTAGAGATGTAATTCTCCCCCTGTACACAGCACTGGTGAGGCCTCACCTCGAGTGCTCTGTGCAGTTCTGGGCCCCTCACTTCAAGAAGGATATTCAGGTGCTGGAGCAGGTCCAGAGGAGAGAGCAACAAGGCTGGTGAAAGGACTAGAGGGAAAGTCTTATAGAGATAGGGTGAGGGAGCTGGGGCTGTTTAGCCTGGAGAAGAGGAGGCTCGGGGGGACCTTATCGCTCTCTTCAGCTACCTGAAGGAAGGGTGTAGTCAGGTGGGGGCTGGGCTCTTCTTCCAGGCAACTAGCAACAAGAGAAGAGGGCATGGCCTGAAGCTGCATCAGGGGAGGTTTAGGTTGGATATTAGGAAGTACTTCCTCACGGACAAGGTGATTAGACATTGGAATGGACTTCCCAGGGAAGTGGTGGAGGCACCGTCCTTGGATGTGTTCAAGGAAAGGCTGGATGTGGCACTAAGTGCCATGGTCTAACTGATGTGGTGGTCTTGGGTCATAGGCTGGACTTGATGATCTTAAAGGTCTTTTCCAGCCTTAGTGGTTCTGTGATTCTGTGATAACAGCAACTGCTAGTCAGGCAGCAGGAGTTCTGAAGTAAAAAATGTGTACCTAGACATCAAGATGCAGATCAGAAGAATGTGTTCTGGCTAATAAAATATGTTTGTAGGCTACTTCTCAAAAATAAACAAGCAAAGCCCTATCAAACAATCTAATTGCAGCTGTTCTTGAATAAGAAAGTGTCCTTGAATGTTGATTGAAAGGAAAGGTATTGTATTAGAAATTGTTGCCCATGTATAATGTTTACATTCTTTATAATTTGAAAAATCTGTTATTGAGGGCATAATTGTTATTACAGCAAAAGTAGCTTCAGGTACTGTACAGAAATTCAGGTCTAATTATTAAAAAAAAACAGCAACAAAAACCAGAGAAGGAATAATAGCACTTTATAATTCAAACTGAAAAATTTAAGTTTATCTCGTTATGGTACAGTATGCTTCAGTTACGGTCTAACTACCTACAGAGATAATGAATGCAGTCTCTGTGTTAATAATTAAGTTGTTAGTGTTGCTGTTATATAGGCCTTGCTTTTAATTTCATGTTACAAGATAGAGCATCTGGCAGCTTGCAGATGAAGTTCATAATACACTTGACAGTAGCTGTCATATGGAGTAGCTTCAGCTTTTCCCAGGATGAGATAGATTAAGTTTTCTGAAAGATGTCAATGTTGCATTCCCTCTCCGATATATTCTAATCTGGGCATATTTGCCATGTAAAGTTTTGCTTCTTAGGATACCTGGAGAAATGTCCAGGCTTGCACTTTTGTCCTTTCAGTTGGTATTATTTTATCTGATTTAAATAACTAATGGGAAATATCACCCTCTTTCCTTTTCTTGATGAACTGTTAGGATTTCACTTTGACCATTTTTGTTTTGAATTTCAATCAATGAACGTTATTTCTTGCATATTTTTTATGAATTGGTGAAATTCTGTGGATTACTAACTGCTTTATCTTTCTATAATTACTTTTGAAACACTGGCTCTGTTTTTGTGAGGGCTGGCAATGACAATAGCTGATACCATTTTGAGTATGTTGTAGTGTGTTAGTGCTAAATTATCATACCAAAATACTTGTATACTAAGATGTAATTGGTGCTCTTCCTGAATTTTTTTTGGGAGTGCAAACCTGTTGTGACATTCACAATTGCATTAATCTGTTTTCTCTTTATCGTTCTCTAAGCTGAGATGATTAAACTAGACTGTAAACAAATCAGAGGGAACTGAAAAAACTAAGTGGCAATAAATGAGCTCTCTCCTTTTGGTTCCACATTTGAAGTTGTGGTAAAGTTAGTGAAATAGGGAGAGCTTTTAATGCTTTTTAAGACAGATCATATGTTAAAACTAGCTCCTCATATGATAGGACACAAGATTTAAGATCAGGCATCAGTGAGGAACGCATTTAAATGAAAGTCATAGGTCAGTGGTTCCCTTGCAACTTGGTTATTTTGCCTGACAGCTAAGCAAACTTTGTACATGCAGTATGTCAGCTCATAGCACTGGTGGATAATTTAGTGTTGTTATTTGTGTAACATCATCTATTTTCAGTTTCGTATACCAAAGAAGAAAACAAACTCCAAGTCAGAGGATGTCCAGGTTCAGTCCCCTTTGGCGAGGCTTCCAGGCTCCCATCATTGGGACTACCCTTTAAAAGAGGTAAAGAGAAGTTTTTGGAGTGCAAATGTATGGGAGAATGTTATTTTTTTTGTTATATTTTGGCAGCTGGATTTTTCCAAAACTGAGTGCTGCCTTGTGAACAATGTATTTCCTAGGTTTTCTTGGAAAGAGACGAGTGTGTAGGTCTGAAATCTGCCTGGAAGCATACATTTTCAGAAATGGAAGGCTCAGTGCCATATTGCCAGCCCAATAATTTAAAAAGCAGATTTGGTCTTCAGGTGTAGTTTGAAACGATCTTGAACATAATTAATTTAAAGGCAAATAAATTATTTATTTGTTTTTTAGTTAATCGTTTTCTGATTCCTCAACTTTTAGGTTATATTCAGGTTAATTACAAAACTTTCTGCTAGGATATGAAAATAATTTTTACGTTGAGTTTTCAATTAGAATATATTAAGTACTGAATGACTTTGGGTGCAATTTTAGGTGCTAATTCAGAAATAACTAATTTCAGTACTAAGACCAAAAGACTGTATTTATATGGCATTTATCATAAATTACTGTCTTGATCGTCTCAGGCACATACAGAAGCAAATATTTTCTTTCTACAAATTGGTTCCAAATGTAGTAAGAAGTTTTAAAAGGCCAGGTTTTGGAAACTTATTTTGTTACTCTTGACTCCTTCAGTTCAGCAGAGTTTGTTGTTGGTTTTAGTGCTTTCAGAGTCATAGGGCTGGACAAACAGGCTCCCTCATGGCAGAGCTTTAAAAACCTGGTAAAGAATATTAGGATTTTTTTTTTTAACTTACAGTAGTGGTAATAATGTGACCCAGGCCTCTGGGTAAGCCTGGTCATTTAAGCATGGGGCAATACAAACTCACTGTGTGGTTGCGTTAATACTTTAAGTGATCAGAGCATCCAACTACAGTCAGATTTGAAGTCAGAAATGATGTGTTATGTGGTTACAAGCAGCAGCCTCTTAGGCAGACCCAGGCAGTACTTGTATAAAAATTCTTCCTGTCTTTCTCTCTGCCTCCATAAAAACAGTGATTAGACTGGATGAATTGAAACATCTTTTTTTCTTGCTATTTCTTCTATATTGTCTAATTTTCCATTTCTTATTTTTCTTACCTGTGTCTATATATTTCAGACCCCTCCATGTGGTAGAGGGCTCTGTATTCTATAAACACTGACTAGCCTTAGTATTCTACTTTCAAAGAAAAGATTGTTCATGAGGTGTCATAATTAAAAGAAATACTACTGTTTTACCCATACAAAGATCTGTCCAGGTTGTGTTTAGAGTTGCCAGAGTTTGCTCTATGTTGTTTGAGAAATTCTTTGCAGCTTTCAATGATTTAGGCGTATAGGTCTCTGACATGCTTGAAGTGAACTAGATGGTCTTTGACGGCAGGATGAGACAGCATCTTCAAAGCAATTTCTTGCTGCCAGCTGTTTTAGTAATGAAAGTATTCTCCATTAGAGAGTCAGCCCCTGTGGTAGGGAAAAGATTAATTTGAGATGCTCCTTTCAGGCTTCACTGAAGTACATAACATACACGTGTGCATGAATGATGCCCTTTTACCCCACGCTTAAGCAGAAAAGCAGATACGTTTTTCTGCTTTCAGCCTGACTGACATAATTCTAAAACATCTGTTTGGTTTATTATCTTTTATATTTAAAAAAGTGAGGAGAGATTAGGAGGAGGTAATATTAGAGGGAGATAGGTTTCTGGAATTGCAGAAATAACAGTTTTGGTGGGGCTACATTTAATTAATTTGAAAATTCTGGTAAGGTAAGAGAATTCAGAATAAGTGATCTTCCTTTTGTGGGTTTTGCCACCTATGTACCAAACCTTCCTTTTCCCTCTCAGAATGTTGTATCTTTGAGGAGAAGATAATTTGGTTAAATGTATGGAGTTAAAACAGAGATTGTTTTTAGTATTTGTGTATGTAAAACAGGCCTAATATTTAAGTTCCTGTTTGAGATAGTCCTCCTTTAAATAGTTAAATAATTGCTCTGTATTGTCCAATTTCTTTAGAAGAAAAAAAAATAAAGTCTATTCAAGACCAGGTGGTACATGGGTGCTTTAAATTAGGCAAAATATTTATTTGCAAAATTATTGTGTTACCTTTTCGGCTCTGCTTTATTTGTGCAGTTGCATTGTTCAACAAGGCAGAGTGCAAGGTTCTGCACATGGGTCAGGGCCATCCCAAGCACAAATACAGTCTGGGCAGAGAATGGTTTGAGAGCAGTCTTGAGGAAAAGGACTTGGGGATGTTGGTTGATGAGAAGCTCAACTTGAGTCAGCAATGTGTGCTTGCAGCCCAGAAAGCCAACTATACCCTGGGCTGCATCAAGAGAAGTGTGGCCAGCAGGTCAAGGGAGGTGATTCTACCCC
Organism: Chaetura pelagica; assembly: GCF_000747805.2. Classification (NCBI taxonomy): domain Eukaryota; kingdom Metazoa; phylum Chordata; class Aves; order Apodiformes; family Apodidae; genus Chaetura; species Chaetura pelagica. The sequence continues at coordinate 2,687,290 of NW_009952564.1, read as the reverse complement.
TCTGCTCTTGTGAGACCCCACATGGAGTATGGTGTCCACTTCTGGAGTATCCAACACAGGAAGGACATGGAGCTATTGGAGTGAGTCCAGAGGAGGGCCATGAAGATGATTAGGGGGCTGGAGCACCTCCTGTGAAGAAAGGCTGAGAGTTGGTTATTCAATCTGGAGAAGAGGAGGCTTCAGGGAGACCTCAGCAGCCTTCCAGTGCTTGAAGGGGCTAGGGGAAAGCTGGAGAGGGACTTTTTACTAGGGTGTGGAGCGATAAAATGAGGATAAACTGTTTCAAACTGGAAGAGGGTAGATTAAAATTAGATATTAAGAAGAAATTCTTTACTGTGAATATGGTGAGACACTGGAACACATTGTCCAGGGAAGGTGTGGCTGCCCCCTGCCTGGAAGTGTTCATGGCCAGGTTGAGACGGGGCTTGAAGCAACCTGGCCTAGTGGAAGGTGTTCCTGCCCATATAGGGGGATTGGAACTGGATGACCTTTAAGGTCCCTTCCAAACCAAACCATTCTGTGATTCAACATCTGGCATTATTCCCTTTTTCTAGTGTAATATCCATTATGACATATTTATGTCTTTTTAAACCTGCCGAGTTCATTTGTTTTATTTCAGTGGAAATCAAGTGCCAACAACAGAGCACCCTCCACAAAAGGAAAAAGGCAAAAGGACTGTGAGAGACAAAGCTCTAATGATGAAGAATCGATTGGGTAAGAAATAATCTCAAAATTAGTATGTATTTTCAGAGTGGCTGAATCTTTGTTGAGGATGGGTGTCACTGGTATCTAGCTACTTATTTGTGTCATGCAGAGATGGTTTTCAGGCTGTTAGGTAGACTACCTTTAGAGAATCATGTTTCATTGATTTAATAGCATTGTGTATTACGACACAACCATAACTTTTTATTTGTTTTAAGACAACACAATACTGTGACATCAGAATGGGAATGTGGCAACTTACTGAATGTTGATATTCTTGAAAATCTGAAAGGTATTCATTACTCTTTTAAGTGTGAATGATCATTATAGCCCTAGGTATTTCAGATACTTAGGAGATTTCCCAGATTGTATTTTGCTTGTCTCTTTGCTCTGTAGTCCACAATAATTAAGCTGGTTTTATTACGTCTCTAAAAAAAAACAAAAAAAAAACCCATCCCAAGAAATATGTCAGTTATTAGTGGAAGGCAGTAAAAAAACTTGAGATTTTTCACCTCAATGTTGTAGTCAATGCACCTAAATGAGTAAATAAGATTGCTGATGTGCCACTTCCTTATGCTTAGTTGCCAAGAGCAAAAATCTTCGTTTATTTGACATGTCAAAATATTTTAAATCATCTTTTGTCAGCTACTTAATTGTTTATCCAAGAAAATTTTGAAGTTATAAGTGCCATAGTTGACAAATGGACATGGAAATGCAGAATTAGATTAATTGACAGCAGCTGGGAAACATAATGATTTCATGATTAATTATGTTTATCTTAATGAAGCAATTGTTATTTGACGAATCATTTAAATCTAAATAAATAAGAGTATGCATTCTCTGCCCTGTTTTTTGACTGGAACTTAATTTGACAATAAGTAATCTCATGTTGGAAGGGGCTTATTCTTATATTAGAAAGAATTTCTTTACTGAAAGAGTGATTAGACAGTGGGACAGGCTGCCTAGGGAGGTGGTGGAGTCACCAACCCTGGAAGTATTTAAGGAAAATATAGATATAGTGCTTAGCAGCATGATTTAAGCACTGATTGGGTAGATTAGGTTATGGTAGGGGAATTTAGGTTATGGTTGGACTAGATGATCATATGGGATGATTTTGTCCAGGGTTAGGACTCTTAACATTAAGAGTTGAGGTTTAAGGGTCTAGGTTAAATGGTCTAGGGTTAAAGGTCTTGTGTAAGGGTCTACTGTTATAGGTCTATGGTTAGGCATCAAGGGTAAATGATCTAGCTGATGTGGTGGTGTTAGGTCATAGGCTCAACTGGATGATCTCAAACATCTTTTCCAGCCTTGGCGATTCTGTGATTCTGTGGGCTGTCAAAAACAAAGTGCACAGGTAATGAAAGTGCTTAATGACAGCAGGTAATTTTGACACTGCTGAATTTGGTGGGTTTTTTTACCTGTGATTAGTCATCATTTATCCTGGAATTTATTCAGAATGCTTCAAACTGTTGCAGGAAAGAGCTGAACTTATAAAAGATTCTTAATTGATTACTCATGCCTCCTCAGAGGCATAGTTATCAGTTTACATATAGTTACCTCAAAATGCTTCTCTCAGTAACTTTAGCTGAGGGAGTGGCTCACAGGGTCAACTAGCAGAATTTAAAAGCTGTATTAATTGCAGTTTCCTGAGTTTTAATTACACTGTGAAATGATTGATATGTGATACAAAAGATATTTCAATAAACTTCAAACTGATATTTCAATGTTGAGGAGCTTTAAAAGAAAAAAAAAAAAAAGAAAACTACCTTTGGATCTGTTAAATATGTTAGTTTTGATATGTGAGAAACTTTCACATATCATTTGTAGGTGTTCCATCATGTTAACCAGAATTCTTACCTGCACATTAGTGAGAAGTCATCTAGACTGCAAAGAGACAGTAAGTATTCAGATATAAAACTTGCATTTTTCACTGCCCCCAAAAAACATGCATGTCTAGAGACTAGCTTGAGGTTCTTGGTGAAATAAACTTTGTTAGCTGTCTGCAATGGAGGTTATTCTAAGTATTCCACATGAGTAACCAGTGTTTCTCAGTAAGTCAAAATTGACAGTGACCTCATTGCATAATAAGTAGAAAGAACACACAGATTCTAAAGAGGTTGGTTTTCTTGAGCAAATATCTGAGAACTGACTAAACTTGGAAAAGATGAGTGCAAGGTGGCATGCTGAGAATCTTTCTAATGCACAAGTTTCTCTGTTTCTTCCTCCCAATGAGAGAGTTTTCATTTGCATTGAGAAGTTGGAAACAACTCTTAATGACCAACTCATGTTAGTTCCTGATGTTTTGAAAAGTTTTCATTAATGATAGGAGCTAATCTCAAATATTTAGGGAGGAATGTTTCATCTAAAGTGTTGCTTGAGTATTGTTATTGCCGGCAAATTTTAGTCAGAAAGTACAAAGTGGATGTATTAGCACCAACCCACCTTCAATTGTGTTTTTAACTCAAGTTCTGGATTACTAGATTTGATAGTTGATTGCTTCTGTCAGTCCTGCTGTGTCTGGGACCATGGCGGCTGGAAGCAGCAACCACAGCTGCTCTCACTTGAACACCTCTGTTCCTGGCCTTCTGAAAGGTCAGGTGATATGTTGGTGGTCCCAGACAGGGCTCTCAGGTTAGTTCCCTAGCCCTTTCATACACTGGAGGTCTCTTACACATTCCTTCAGTTGTGTCACAAAATAGATTAGGACTGTCATGAAGTATGAATAGTTCAATTTATTAGTGTCATTGCAGAAGATTACATACAGTATTAATGTAATTGGCCAGTTAATTTTTTTGCATCCCACATACAAAACTTTTGTATCGGTGAGGAAGGGGATAACACTATTTCAAGGGTAATTATCACCGCCTGGAAACAGAGCTTAGAGACATCCACTTACCTCAGCTGTATTGCTCTTGCATTCTCCAAGAGGGAAATATAGGGGAATAAAAACAAACAAACAAAAAAGAAACAAGATAGAACATTGTTTGGAAATTCAAGCTTCTTGTTGTCTTCTGTCAAGTTTTCTTTAGCAGGTGGATGGGAAGAGTAGTACTTAAAGAAGGTATATTTGATTCTTTCAGCTCAATATTTTAATTGTCAATTGAAATAGATGTCATGACTGAATCAAGTACTGACCCTGTATCAGTGAGGTTTTTGTGGCAGTCACTTACATACTTGTTCCCCTTGCCCTCACAAGCACATTTTGAGAGTAATAGCTTCCTGGTCCAGCAGGCTTTCTTCTCAACAGGGTGTAGTCAGTGAATGTGGCAATCATGATAGTGCATCATGTTATTTGTTTGGGCTCTGAGAGGCCAAGGACCTCCTGAGCAGTGCATGTGCTGCAGAAACTCGGTTGCATACACATAGAGACTATCGGTCGCTTTATTCTGTAAACCTAGGACAGAAGTTTAGCTTTTATGAGACCTGATGCAGTGACTCTCGCATGGTAATGTGGCATCCCACTGTCAAAGTATTTTATTTCTGAAAACTTTGGGTTTAATAGTAGAGGAATGCAGGCATGAAGATTGTGGTGTAGACAGTTAATAACTAGTCCAAAAGGAGTCAGTAGTCTTGAGGTCTCATTTTGATTGCTTTCTAATACAAATTTGAGTCAGTAGTTACAACACCTCTGGGTAAATATGGTCATGGAGAGGGATGCTGAATCTAGCACCTCTGATTATTGGGTGAAATAGAGGTCAAACATTTTCTCCAAAGGAGTACAAACAATTAATAACTTTTGGTGTTGTGTTTTGTAAGGTAGGATTCTCCTTTTTTCCCTTTAAAAAGTTATGAGACTTGCCAGGACAGTGAGCTAATAGCATTTTTCATAATGTATATATTTTTTTGTCTCTTTCATCCTTACACATGTAAGTATGTTTTAATAACCTTTGCTTATGTATTTTTTCTGTTTTATGGAGGTAGGTAAGAGCAGTTACGGTAGATGCTAGCTTTAAAAATAAAAATAATTGCCTTTGGTTTTCCTTCACCAAGATGCCTCCAGTCTTAATGTTGTGCAGGTTACTTGCTGGGTCTGCTGGTGGGACTTGCTTTTAATGTATACTTTGTTTGCTTTTTTCTGCTGCTCACTAATTTGTATCTTCTGAAATGTCTTTTGCATGACTTGCTCACTTTATTTTGTGGACAATTTAACAGGTAGTTTAGACATCTGTGCCCCAGCCATCATTGACAGATGTACAGGCTCACTTAAGCGTGGATGTTTTTCCTGAATCTGCTTTACGATCAGTCTTAATGACATGATTTTTCAAGAAATGCTACCAGATGCCATTCCTCCTTTAGAAAGTGAAGCCATTGAAAGCTCTGAAGATCAGGTCACAAGCAGCTTAACTGAAGATCAAGTCAAAACCTTGTCCTATGAAGGTCTTCAGTCAAAAAGTCATGCCACATAAGAAGTGATGCCTTATCCTGGCACTGACATCTTTAAGAATAGCCAAGTGTATATACTGTTTTCTTCCTTGTTGAAGATTCCTCTTCTTTGCACAGGTTTCCAGTGCAAAGCTAGTTGCACAGATGCATGTTTGCTTTAAATTCTAAAAACATTTTTGCAAAGATACTTGCTGAAAATGTATAAGCCGTATTTTTAAAAAGTGATTGTGAAACATTACAAATTCTGTACCTACTTACAGTCAGTTAACCAAGTTGTGAAGGGACCTGGACCCTGTCAAGGTCTAGCCTGATGTGAGCGTGAGCAAAGAATGTCAGACCTGAGTTTCCAATGTGTCCAACAAACTATAGGTAATGAATTAGTTTCACTGGAAATTCCGCTTCTGACCCTTTTATATCCTTCTGTGAACTTTCCTTGTCTTGATGGTATTGTTAAAGACCCTGAAGGCTCAAACCTTTCTGTTATCATTACAAGTTCTGATCGTACAATTAAGATAAAGACTCTGAGACCATGTATGTTCCCACTGGACTAATGACCATGCAAGGCTAAATTTAGTAAAATTTCATTATGGTATCTTGTGTTTGACAGATACAAGGAAAATAATAATTTGGCATTTCTACAAGTGGGATAATGAAAACTGAAATAACTAAGATCTGGGAAATACATTGTTAGGGTCAGCATGATTCTAGTCATGAGTACTGAAGGGTTTCCTAAAGAAGAACACATTAATGTTGTCTCATGGTGCTCTGCAGTAATGATTTTTAAACTTTTAAAATTATGTTGTTTTAAGGAGTACAATTTCTGATTCACATTTTCATATTGGTAGGGGCCACTTCTGCAACTGTTTTGTATTTGGAGGAAAAATAACATTTAGATACTTCCAATATTTGCAATTTCAGGTTCTATTAAGAGGAAGAAGGGAAGTATCTGGCTCAGTCTTTCATTGCTTCATCTCTTCTGGCAACCCTAAAGTTAAAATGTCTTTACACTACAATTCTTTAGTAACTGGACCCCAAAAGTAGTTTGGGTTTTTCTTATCTTTAAGGAGGAAATTAAAGCACGGAGTAAATGTGTATTTTAATAAAAAAAAATTGCTTGAGTTACTTGGTGACTCTTACCATGGAACTGCCTTTAACTGCTTTAGTAGTTGCAAATTTTTTTAAGTCTAACAAGTTCTTGTGTAGTTGAATTTTGAATTTTTATCACATTTCTGAAATGTGTAAATTCTTTATCTTGTTAGGTACTGCTTATATATTCCTTATTTCTAATATACCTTACAGTTGGACAAACAACAAAATCTGATAACTTGGAGCTCTTCTGACATTAAATTATGGTTAATGTATCAACAGTGAACACTTGAGAATCCCAGGAAAAACCTAGGACTTGTGATTTAGCAGGGACTAAAGTCTCTTGCTTCCTCTGCTAAATTAAGAATACTTTGCAGGCTTGCTCACTATGTTCTCTCTAGGCTGCTACAATTGGACTTCATGGTGTAGGAGATAAGTGTTACTAAACTGTCCCTCATGACCTGTACTTGCTTTCCAGTAGTTAAAACATATCTTTACATTAAATTCGATCTCTGTGGCCTTGGAGTGTGGAAGAAACTTTTTTTAGGTCTACAGCATTTGAAGCACATGCTCACACATGCTCACACTCAGTCATAGGTTCTTTAAAAACAACAGTTCTTTGCATTAGTAGTCATGGGGTATGTAGAGGTCTAGGTAGAAGAAAAAATGTATACCTGCCTTTTCTTGTCTCTGCCTAAAACATTCTGGAGCACTCCTGTGGATTATGTCAGTTTTCTAATGAGACCATCATAATACATATGACCCCTCATTGCCTTCAGAGAGTTGATCTGTCACTTCTGAAACCCTGGATTGTTTTTGCAACAGTTAATTAGGACCCATCCCTTGCATAGCACTCCAGCAGATTTATTTATTTATTTATTTATTTAAATAAAGCTTTAGCTCTTTACTGATTAATTTTTCTTGGGGGAAACTTTTAAGAGATGCTCAAAGAGTGAAGGAAACTGCCTTCCCTTGAGCTTAAGTTACTGAACTTCGAATAGGAACCATTTGTTTATTGTCCCTTGTCTAGATAGTGGTCTCCAAGGTGTGGTGTATGCAAGACAATCTGGAATGCAGGAAAGTAATATTTTTTTGTACAATTAATAAATGAAATAAACATTAATTTCATATTTATCACATCCTCTTTAAATTTTTTGTTTTATAATGTGCATAATAGTACATTAGTACTATGTAAATTAAAATAAACATATGGAAGGTATGTGCTCAAAATACTTTTAGTAATAGGGGTGCATGATCAAAATAAGTTTGGGTACCACTGGGCAAGGATATTCATAGCAGACCTCTAAGAGAAAGTAGCTCATTGAGTACACATGGTGGCATTTAGTAATACAGAGATTTCATCAGATTGACCACTGTTGGTAGCTTGTATGCAGGTTCTCTGAGCTGTGCAATAGGAACCTCACTGTATTTTGAAGTTCAATGAGGGGTCATGTGTCTGGTTAACGTGGTGAGTAACCATGGAAAAGAAATAATAGAATTATAGAATGGTTTGGGTTGGAAGCCACCTTAAAGATCATCTAGTTCCAACCACCTTGCATGGGCAGGGACACCTCCCACTAGACCAGGTTACTCCAAGTTCCATCCAGCCTGGCCAGAAAGCCTAACAGGGACTCTTCCATCCTTTTTTGAGGAATCCCTCTGTATTGATGGAAGCAGCCAAATAACTCTCAACATGCATAGAATACCGGAGAGCAAAATATAGGGATTATGTGAAACATCTTCCCCAACTTGTTTTGCTAGCGTGGTAGTTCTAAATCTTTTTTTAGGTTCAAATACCTCTGTTCTTCAGCAGTTTTCCTGCCATACCTATGTGTTTAACACAAGGTACCATGTGATCATGCTGTTAAGCTCAATGGAAAATGTCATTGGGACCACTATAATTTGTCAGCCCATTGAGAAATAACAGCTATTTGGTTAAGAAATATCCCTGTAGTATGTATGTAACAGCTGTGTGAGGAGTATAGCTATGAAAGAAGGATTCTTGCTCTTCAAGATGAACAATTTAGTGTGTTACATGAGACATGCAATAGAAAAGGCAGTTCTTGCTTCAGTAATCTTTTAAAACCAATGAATGAGCCTGAACTTCACTTTCATCTTGAGACCAGTACTGGGAAAACAAGTCCAGTTCTCACCTGTTTGAAAATAAAGTTAATCTTGACAAATCATCTATGATACATGATGTTTAGTTGCTTATAAGGAAACAGTCCAAATTACTGGCCATGCTGCAGAATTAGTTCTTTATGTGAAGACTTCAGTACCATTTTAGCAGAATCAGAAAAGTATAGGTACTTGTTTAAAGAATTTAAACAGTGAGTTTCTAATAACTGTATTTCATTTCTGTAGTGAAACTGACTAGAAATCAGCTGGAGGTTCAAACCTGAGAGATTGTACTAGCTTTTTTATTATTTCTTCCCCAGCAAGATCATAGTCTAATCTATCATGTGGAAACCAGTAATATTAATCATTCTAAAATAAAATGCCACAATGTGATGTGAGTGCTTGTTTTCATATTCTGCAAGTGCTCAACTGTATCCTTTCAGAATAGTTTGTAAGACCATTATGGCTACTTTGGTCATTTTGCAATTCAAAGATGCACCAAAATTTCCATTCTTCTGCACTGAAAGTTTACCTCTTCAGAATCCCTTATGGATGTGTTTGTCATTGATGCCAGAGGAAGAAACCTTGAAAGGCTGTCCTGATCAAGAGGGGTGTTTGTGATTCTTCTCCAAAGAGAACTGCTTTGTAAATTGTCAGGGAAGTGAACTTAATCCTACTGAAAGTATAAGGTATGATGCAGAGACAGTAAATTCAGAGAAAAGCTTTGCTGAATTCATGTGACTTAACAAGTTCTCAGCACCCTATTATTTATTTATTATATGTATGGCAGGCAACCCAAAGTTATCTTGACGAATGTCCTGAGGACGAAAATAGGAAGAAAATACGCACAGGTTCAGCCTAAAACTGGTGCTAATTTTTCTGATGCTGGCAAGCTGCAGTCAGATCACCCACCTTCATCATCTGCTGCCAGCCTAAAGATATGGCAAATTTTAAACCCTACTCTCCAAAGCCTTTTTCTGTCTGAAAGGTACGTTGTCTTTGCCTTGTATCAATAAACAAAATATTCCTTGCAGTTGTTTTTTCATTAGAAAGTGTTCTTTGTTGTATCACAGCTGTCTTGTTCATGAAATACATTCTCATGCCATCTGACTTGATTAGATATCCCTGTAGTTGGTTCCTTTTGATAATCCTTGAGAGAGATGGTGAATTTTCTGATCTGATGGCTTCTATACTGATGGTCTATACTGGCAAGACCAATTCATTCTTATTCGACCATTGGACTGTCAAAATGTTTGGGGACTTTTTATTTTTGTGAAAAGAAGAGTACACTTGTTTTAAACTGCCTTCTTTTCTCAGTCAAATCATGGTGTATTTTCACTGTTACCCTTTCAGACTACTCATAAAAATAGGAGAACTGGCATAAAGGGTGAGAAGAAAAGCCTACCAAGTCCAGTATCTTCCTTGCCTCACCACTGCTCTCACCCCCACAAGAAGTGGTCAATTGCAGATACTCAGGGAAAAGTATGGCTAGAATGAATGCTTTTTTTCACTGAGTTTTATCTCTGACCTGGTGCTGGTTAACAGTTTAGGAACTGTTTATCCTGTTTTGGAGGTTACATCAGACTACAGTATTCTTCTATATTAGACTTTTCCTGCCAATCATATCCTCCTTGCTTATCACCTGTGTGCCTCTGCAACATCTTGTCTGTAAGGCAGTCTCCTGGTTAAAATCCCACCACTACAAGAGGAAGTCTGAGTGTTCTTCAGACATGACACAGTCTGTGCTGGAGTGTGCTTTGGGGGTGAATACAGACAGCAGGAGAATTAGGCAATTGATACCCAAAAGACAATATTGTTAATAACTTGGAAAAAAGGCCATGACAGTGCATACTCATGCAAAATAAAATTCAATAGAAGTGGTTGAATTTAAATCCCTGTTTGAGAATCCAAGTGGTAAATCAAGACCTATACAACAAGCTGTCTGCAATGGCATTGTGTGAAAAAAGTCATGCTGCTCTTACACATCTGTGCTGAAGTGGGAAGTTGCATCTTCATATTTCTCTTTAGCTTATTGTTGGTGCTTGTATTTTCTAACATTTGCAGATGTTTTTCTGAGCCTTGCTATTGCTATTCTCTAGAATGCCACTGGGAAGCTGAGGAGGGGAAGAAAATCTAATGCCACCTTTTTGTGTGTGTTGCTTTTTTACCTGTTGACTTTCTACTGGAAAAAATTCAGTCTATTTTACTGGAGGCTTCTTGTTCACAGGAAAATCAAGATTGTTTGCTCCACAGTTCTGAGAAAAGTGTACAGATATTATATGAGAGTCATTTAGAGAGAACCATTTACCAGTTTTTAAACAATACTTCAATGGTGTGTTAGAGGCAATGTAGTGTGACTTGTATCCTGCTAAAGTGAAATTATGTGGCTAGTGTTTCTTACCCTGATCTCTTGTTGCTTTTTGTGTTTATCTGCTTACATTGAATTTTAAGTTCCTTGGTGGGATTTCATTGTGTATCTAGGGGACTGAAAATAACAATGTTTGATGATTACCAAAATTCTGAGATATATTAATTTAATGACAAGTTTATTTCTCTAAATTTCAGTACAGTATTTATGATTTACTGTTATATGCATGGCAGGCAACCCACAGTTATCTTGACGAATGTCCTGAGGACAAAAATTGGAAGAAAATATGTAGACAGCCACGTTATAATTGATTCAAATTTACCTGATGCTGACAAATTACAATCCAGCCAACTATCCTCATCACCTGTTTCCAGTCCACAGACATGTCAAATACAAAGTTCTCCTCATGCAAGTTCTTTTCTATCTGAAAGGTATGTTACTTACTGCTGATTTTGCCAGTCTTCTTGAAATGCCATAACGTCACAAAGGAAAAAAATTTCCTGGAACAATTTTTGTTATACTGTTGTCTTAATGCAGGAGATCAGTTTCCTGAGTGCAAACTCACATGCAGCTCCAATGAGCTGTTTTAATGTTGCATTAATTCTGATTTGCTGTACCTGCTTTTAATAGATTCCTTTTCCTTCATAGAAGGGATTTCTTTTTGCAATAGATCAATGTTTTGTTTTGTGAAGATGTACAAATAATTCAAACGCATTTAGGTTGATTTTGTGTCCAATACCAAAGTCATGCTTTCCTGTTATTAACATGTTCTAGTATGATTTTAGTTAACTTCTTTTGCAAAATTTCTTCAAATTCCTCTCTGTGGTAGTTAATTTGTTTTCGCATTAATCCACCAGTGTTATCAATCCCAACAGAGTGCTATTGTTTAAAGGCTGTGTGTGTCTTCTCATTGCTTAATATCTACTTTTCCTCTTCTACATTTAGGTTGACTGAGTATCACAGTAATGCTTGACATATAAAACTAGCAGACATCAGATATTAGAATTATAGAATGTTTGTTTTGGTCTAAGATGGCAGTTGAATTCAGACTAAGCTGTTTCCTCTTGTCTTTTATGGCTGCCTCTGTGCTTAACAGTGAAGTATCCACAGGAACAAATAGCAAAAAATCTGGGGGAAGGAAATAGAAAGAGGAAGGATAAGAGGAATTATTTGTGAGGTCAGGAAAAATCAAGTTTCCAGCTTAAATAAATGTTAAAAATTTTAGATAAAAGTAAGTAATATTCCTCATTCTGATAAATGAACATTTTATAGAACCTAAATCAGTAAGAATTCCTTTCTTTTTCTCTGTTGGAATTCTCTGTTGGAAATCACTGCATAAGTTAATCTGACAAAGCTGCAATTTAAATGGGGGACTTAGAACAGTTTATTAAACTGAGTAATTTTTAAATTATTATATTTGTTGCTAATAAATAGTTTTCTATATCTTTAAGCTGGCTGAAGTGGGGGGAGCTTGTTTGGATTTTTGGGTTTTTTTTGTTTTACTACAAAATCTTTAAGATCTATAACTTTTGATATCTTAAATACTAAATTTTTATTTTGCTATGGATGATGGGAAGTAGTTCACAGACAGAAAAACATCGACTCTTGTATATAGCTCACTAATTCTGAGAAAATATCTTGCATATTTTTTCAAGCTCATATCTGAAGGGCAGCTGTTGAGCACCGGAATGGTTTGAAGGAGTAATTTGGGATTTTTTTGGCACATTAGCCCAAGTCGTAATAAATATGTAATAAATAATGGAGACTTTAGGGCTTATTTCAAAAAAGATGTGATTTGATCCTGGTCACCTCTCTGTCACTAAAGTCTGTGCATAAGACACTTGGCAGTGATTCTTTTGGTCTCTCTTCTTCTAAAGGAGGCCTCCTCCTTACAACAGTTACACTTATATATATGTACATGGCCAAACAGAGATTCTTTTGTGTTGTAAGAGTAACTAGATTGCATGCTCTGTTTTACTGAAAATTATGCTAGTTTTGTACTGTGGAAATTTCAGATCAAGTAAAAAAAAAAGGTGAATGATTAGAACAGGGTGGTAATAACTTAACCTTTCTCTATCAGGTAGAACGTGCTGCAAATTCCCAGTTTCCTTTCTTGCTTTTGGTATTACAGAATTGGTGGATTTTGCATTACTTATTCACTGCAACACAGTGTGAAATACATTTGCTTAAGTCACCACTGACCTATCAGTATAACTAATGAATTTGAGGTACGTTTTAAAATATGTTTCCTACTACTTTTTCATGGCTGTTGAAAACAATTCACTATATACTGCCATAGTTTCTTAGGTTATGCATATATCTGTGAGGAGGTGCATTTTAAACTGTGTTATAAGTGAAGACTGGAAGTGAAATTAAGGTGTGCAGAATTTGTGTATAGAGGAAGTACATTTAGGGAAGTCAAATAGCTGAAACATTCCTATTGAACGTTTCCTGTTGTTGTAATGCCTGAATCATGGTGGTGTTGTGAAACAAATGCTAAAAAACACTCAGTGTTTTTTTATGTTCCTTTAAGGTAATCAAATCTATATCACTTATGCATACAAATATTTGAAAGAGGGACGTGGGTTCCAAAATCAAGTTTTCAGTAGTGAGGTTATTTCAGGACTAGAGCTGTCTGATCTTTGAAAGAGTGCCTTGTTCAATATACAGAATGAATAATAGCACTTGCCAAACACTCTGTGAATGGAAGGGTAATTAGTCATTTCTTCACAGTGCTTAGGTACCCGTTCATCACAGTAGTATCAGACCACTCTGGAAATCTTCATTTGTCTTTATAATGTTCCCAAAGAGCAACAATACTCCAGTCTAGAAATACATCACTGAAGAACAGGTATCTGTCCAGAAAGGCTCCAGCAGTTTTGACTATGTAGTTACAGATGTCAAGAACATAATTTCCCTGGCTGGTGATGTTCTTCATGGGTCCAGACTCAGCTCTCAGTCGTTTCAGTCATTGTGATAATTACTTACCTCTTTACAAATTGGCAACTGAAACATTCTGAGTTAGGCATATTATAAAATCATGAACACAAAATTACGTTTGATTAAATGAAGTGACAAAAGGAGGAATGGAACAGATTTTCCAGAGCAGCATTAAATCGTGTCATCTATGAAATCTCTATTTTCTTTTTATTTTCTGACTCTCTCAGGAAAGGAAGCAGAAGTCATGAAGGTTAGTTTGTTTCACCTTGTAACCCTGAAAAGTTCTCAGAAGAGAAGTTTTACTTATATTTAAGTTCCTGTGAGAAAATATAAGTTGACCATATAACTAAATGTTATCCTAATGCATACACTAGAAACAAAAATATAGTTATGTAGACTTTTGTCAGCTGTAACTAAGCCTCCAAATAAGTTGAGAGTATGTTTACAAGATCAGACCTCAAATGGGAGAATGTCATACTGTTCAGTCTGCCAGTACCTCCTGAAAACCTTCTCCTACTTATGAAAAAAGTTAATAAAATAAACTTAACAAACAAACAAAACCAACAAAAAACCCTCAAAAAAACCCCAAACACACTGAAAGAAACTGTTTACTTTGCACATCCTTCTTTTTAGGATGAAACTACAAACTCAGCTGAACACCTGTAGGTTGCCTAGTTTCTTGTACTGTAATAATATCGTGTTTCTTTTCTGTTTCTTCCTCATTCACATGTCCTGTCCCCACA